>NW_019155247.1:0-6653 GCF_002288905.1 Enhydra lutris kenyoni | reverse complement strand
GAGTATTTCTGTTGCTCTATAGCCTCATTAACCTTTGGTGTTGTCAGTGTTCTGGGCCAAAGCCTTTTAATAGGTGTATAGTACTGTCTCCTTGTTGTAATTTGCATTTGTCTAATGACTTGTGATCTTTCCGTATGTTTATTTTTCATCCGCATATCTTCTTTCCAGGTTACTGTTAAGGTCTTTGGTCTATTTTCTTTCTTTCTTCTTCTTTATTTTTTAAATCTTTTTAAAAGAGTGTTTTTATTTGAAATCATTTTAGACTTAAAGAAAAGTTGTAAAATTGGTACAGAATCGACATCTTCTCTTCACTCAGATTCCCTAATGTTAACAATTAGGAAAATCTAGGCAATTCCTGCTGGACACTACTAACCTGCAGATTTTACCCAGACTCCTCCAGTGTGCCCCCTAATATCCTATTTTTGCTCTGGGATCCAGCCCAACATCCCGGATTGCACACAGCAACTGAGGTCTTTAATATCTTTGGTTTATTTTCTAATCAGGTTATTTGTTTTCCTATTGTTGAGTTTTAAGTGTTATTTGTATACTTTGTATACTGTATACTGTATAACAGTCTTTTATCAGATGTGTCTTTTGCAAATATTTTCTTCCAAACTGTGGCTTGTCTTCTCACTCTCTTGACATTGTCTTTTACATCAAGGTTCTTTTTTTTTTTTTTCTCAAGGTTCATTTTTGATATAAGGTTTTATGTTCTGTGCTGTCTGGCTCTGTGTATTGAAAAATACTTCTGGAATTTGGAAATTCGTGTTGAGAGGTGAAGTAGCTTTTATGAATTCTGAAGTACTCTCTAGAGTGATATTCTAAAATTGATGTCTTAGTTTACCCTTGAAGGCTCATACTCTATGTGTCAGCACGCACCTCCTCAAAGGGAGTTTTAAGCTCTTGACATTGGGCAGGTATGGAGTTTTGGCCATGAAGTAAGAGCTAAATATTGTCTGGATTCTGGGTCACTCACTGGAGGTAATTTAAAACTTACACAAAAATTGACATCTACTGCAGTAATATGAGAGGCAATATGACTAGTGGAATGTGCATGTGATCTGGAGTAAAATGATCTGGTTTCTAGTATGTGTGCCAACATGTGGTAGCTGCTTGTTTTGGTGAAAGAAGTCTTAAAACCTATTTCCTTATCTGTAAAATTGGAATAATATATTTTTTAAGGTTTTATTTATTTATTTGACAGACAGAGATCACATGTAGACAGAGAAGCAGGCAGAGAGAGAGGAGGAAGCAGGCTTCCCACTGAGCAGAGAGCCCGAAGCGGGGCTCAATCCCAGGACCCTGGGATCATGATCTGAGCCAAAGGCAGAGGCTTTAACCCATTGAGCTACCCAGGCACCTCTAAAATTGTAATGATATTAACTTAGTAATAATATTAATTGGTAATATGCATTGAAATTTCTTCTATGTCTTTTCTTGATTTGATAGCTTATTTTTTCGTGCTGAATTAGGTTAATTAATAATATTGATACTACTCTGAGGATTAATTTCTTGTGTCAATTTGGCTGGACTACGGTACCCTGTTTTTGGCCAAACGCACATCTTAATGTTGGCTGTGAAGGTATTTTTTAGATGTGATTACCATTTAAATCAATAAACTTTGAGTAAAGCAAATTATCCTTCATAAAAGTGTTAAGGCAAAAGATTGAGGTCTCTCCAAAGAAGGAACTCTGCCTCCAAATTGCTTTTAGGCATGAGACTGCAACATTAGTTCTTTCCTAGTTCTCCAGCCTCCTGGCCTGTGTTGAAGATTTTGATCTTGCCAGCCTCCATAACTGCGTAAGCTAATTAAAAAAAAAAAAAATCTGTCTTGTCTTTCGCATACGTACACACACATGCTGTATTGGTTCTGTTTCTCTGGAGCACTCTAATACAACTAATACAACTGTCTAGGCACTATCACAGTAAGATAAAATCAATGAATGAATGTAACTGTTCTATATAAATCTCAGAGCACCACTCTGAAATACAAATGACATGAAACCCAAATATAGATACAGAGGCTCTCTCGTATAAAGGACTGATAATTTCCTTGTTCTTTATTGATATTTGTTTGCCACACCCCACTTCTAAAAATTGTTATAAGGTTAAAGATCAGATCTAGAAGCCAAAAATAAACTTGGGAGGAACATTGAAGACCTGGAATGAAGGTCAATGAAGAGTTGGAATGTGTTGGATCTCATCAGTTTAAAGAAGAGAGGTATTGGTTATAAGTACGTGGATGGGGATAAAATAAAGGTTTCTGGATTCAGTCACTAAGAATTAACGTGGAGTAGGTTCCGTAGACTAGTTGTAGTGAATCTCCACATGTATGGGAAAATACAAGGTCACACAATATTGTTTTGAAGTTGTATTTTTAAAAGGTATACTCTAGAGTATACTCTGGTGATCTGGTGAGACTCACTACCCTATAGAGTTATTTCAGAAACATTCACTTTCAATGGATATCATGCATCATCAAATGACCAGGACAGTAAGTTAATCCTGCAGGCTAGAAGGTCTATTTGTGAGTTTAAGAGTGAAGACACTTTAATATCTTATTTCTTTGTTCAGATCTCTCTGCAGATTATATGGGAAAGTTCTTAATGAAATTAAATACAGAGAGATAAGAACTTTCTTTAATATACTATGCACATTTGATGCTATCATGATTGACAAATTTCCCAGATCAAAAGCTCTATTAGCTCACTCTTTCTTATTTTTAATTTCAAATTATTTTTTTTTTATTTCTTTTCAGCGTAACAGAATTCATTGTTTATACACCACACCCAGTGCTCCATGCAATATGTGCCCTCCATAATACCCACCACCTGGATCCCCCAACCTCCCACCCCCCGCCCCTTCAAAATCCTCAGATTGTTTTTCAGAGTCCATAGTCTCTCATGTTCACCTCCCCTTCCAATTTCCCTCAACTCCCTTCTCCTCTCCATCTCCCTATGTCCTCCATGTTATTTGTTATGCTCCACAAATAAGTGAAACCATAGGATAATTGACTCTCTCTGTTTGACTTATTTCACTCAGCCTAATCTCTTCCAGTCCCGTCCATGTTGCTACAAAAGTTGGGTATTCATCCTTTCTGATGGAGNCCGTCCATGTTGCTACAAAAGTTGGGTATTCATCCTTTCTGATGGAGGCATAATACTCCATAGAGTATATGGACCACATCTTCCTTATCCGTTCGTCCATTGAAGGACATCTTGGTTCTTTCCACAGTTTGGCGACCGTGGCCATTGCTGCTCTAAACATTGGGGTACAGATGGCCCTTCTTTTCACTACATCTGTATCTTTGGAGTAAATACCCAGTAGTTCACTCTTTCTTTAGCCAACATGTTTTCATTCAAATTAGTGCTGTGCACCGACATGCAAGAGAAACATCAATTCCTAATAAATTATGGCCCAATATTATCTATTGTGTTATATCTAAGGATCATCTCAAAAATCCAAAGTTTAATAGAACTTCTTAAGGTAGTGTACTAAATAAATCTCCTTTTTTGCACTGACTTCATGACCAAATTTATTTTTAATTGCTGGAATAAATGACTGCATTCATATGGTTTTAGATAGCTCTCCCAGAGTTGATTCCTTGATGCAAGTGTTGATGTGCAAACAACAGGAGGCTGAATGGATGCATAATCAATAATGCATCTAGAGGCTTTCAACTCAGTTCAGAGTATGTATTAGATATTGTCTCTCAGTGTCTCATCTCTATAGCTAATTTTTCAAATATTCTAGGGAAACTTGGCTGCTGTAACTCACCTTCCTTTGAGCAATAAGGAGAAAGAAATTATTCCCAAAGGGATGAAGAATATTTATCTTCATTGGCTCTGTACTTATTTGAACCTGTGTCTCAATGATTATGTACAACCAGTGTATACTTCAGAGCCTTTTATTTATTCAACATTTATTCAAAAATATTTATTTAGTGCTTTCTAGATGTTAGGCACTGTTGGGGATGGAAGACAACTTCTCTGATGTTTGTGTACTGTTTAGTGGGAGAAGACAGAAGATAAACAGGTAAACCAAAATATATGACACTTTATAGCTATTACATATAACTCCTAAAAATAATGAAATGGGTATTATAATGTTGGAAGTCAGATTGGCAGGGCTAATTTTACAGAGTAATCAGGGGAAGCCTTTTCAAGGAAGTGACTCTAAGCTTAAGATTTGGAAAACGAGATCTCCAAGGCAGAGGGAGCTCTTATCCACAGACTCTGAGGTAGGATTTACAGTTAACCTTGAACAACATGGATTTGAACTGTGCAGATCCACTTATATGCACATTTTTTTCAGTAAATGCAGCATAGTATTGTAAATGTATTTCCTATTCCTTATGGTTTTCTTAACATTTTCTTTTCTCTATTTTTATTGTAAGAATACATCATATGATCCACATAGCATACAAAATATATGCTAATCGACTCTTCATGTCAACAATAGGCTATTAATAGTTAAGTTTTGTTGGAGTCAAAAGTTGTATGTGGATCTTCAACTGCACAAGGGGTCAGAGGCACTTGAAGGGTCAGTGCCTCTGACCCCTGCATTGGCCAGGGGTCAGCTGTAATATGTTCAAGAAACAGAAGGGAAGCTGGCATGGTCAGAGTGCAGAGATCAGGGGGTAAGAGTGATATGGAGGCTGTGCAGGGTCTTGAAGACTGTGATTGGGAGTTTGGATTTTATTCCAACTATACTTGGAAGCCACTGGAGTGTTTTGAGTTCGGGATTGACATGATCTGTTTTCCCTTTCTTCTGCCATTTTCTCTTTGTACTTTTCCAGGCATTTAGCATTCAGCTTTTCCATGGATTTTCTGTCAGTATTTTAAATAATATGTTTTCTGGGTAATTCCTGTCTGTTTGAGTAGCTCCATTCTGGGAAGTGGTAGTTATAGTACTGTTACTCCTTTTTTTAATTGCATAATTTCCCCAACATTTTTGGTTTAAAATCACATAAAGTGTGATACTGTAGTATTTTATGAAGTGAAAGAGTTGGCTCTGTTTTCTTAGAGTTTGCCCACTGATAGTCTATGAGTCCTATTCAGCCCATAGTTTTATTTGGTCTGTTTAGAATTTTACAAATTGGGAGACAATATCTGGAACAATATGGTGATCTTATTTGTATATATCCAATGGCTCATATTTGGAAAATAAAATTAGAGAAAGAATTTATAAGAAGGGACTTAAGTCAAAATTAAAAGATAAAGAGCTGGGGAGGCAGATTTTACGAAGCCAAAAGTAAAAACCTGGAGAACAATATTCATTGTATATGACATGCAGTGTTTGGGAAACTGTTATATTGCACAGCACTTAAAGAGTTCTAATAACCCATATTGTAGTTGTGCAAATCCCAGATCTAATGCTTTTTAAGTGTATGACCTTGGACAAATTACCTTTCTCCGCTTCCATTTTATTCCATGTAAAATGGGAATAGTAAGTACGTTCTTCATAGTGTTGCTGTGAGAATTAAGTTATTAGTACTTACGAAGCATTTAGAACAATGCCTGTTTTAGTAATGTTCTATAAGTATTAGTACATTTTACAGATAAAAAACTTGACACTGAAACAGCCAATTGATATCGAAGAAGTTAACCAGTGAGTTAGTGGAAGAGCCAAATCTTGAAACCAGCTCTTTTAAGAAGCTCTTTTTGGTGGTATTTCAAAAGTAATTTGAATTATTTGGTTTGAATACCAGCATTGTCAGTTTTACCACGGTTAGCTCAAAGTTTTATCTAAATCAGCAGTTCAATTCAATTTTTGAATCTTAAGATGCTTTAAAACTCTTAAAAATTATTGAGGGCCCTTGAAAATCGCGTGTTTATGTGGGTTTTAGCTATCAATTCCAGATTGGTAATTAAAGCTGATAATTTTAAGAAAAATAACTCATTAATTCATTTAAAAAACCTATTACAAGCTAGTATAAATAACATATTTTATGCAAATAGCTGTTTCCAAAACAAGAATATTTAGAGAAAGACGAATTATTTTACATTTTTGCAAATCTCTAATGTCTGGCACAAAGACATCTGGATTCTTATACCTGCTCTGCATTCAATCTGCTACAGTGTTACTCTGGAAAACTCCAGTGTGCATGCCTCTTCTTATTAATGTGCATGCCTCTTCTTATTAATACGAAAGTAGTTTTGACTTGACAGATTTTCTGATAGTCTGTGGGACCTCAGGAGGTCCTCACACCATGCTTTGAGAACCCTGTGATCCAGGTAAAATTTGAGATTTGAGATAGAGAAGATACAATTCCTGCCCAAGTCCTAAAACATACCTTAGATATGGAAACTCAATGGCCAAGAGCAAAACTTTCTAGGGAACAAACACTAAAATCAAACCTTTGTTACCTTTTATAAGATTAATAACTTACTTATATATAGTTCCAGCAAATGCCTCCTGGCCACCCCCAAAATATTCATTGCATTGTCTAATTACAAAATATTTTTTCTTCAGCCACCCCCCCATCCCAAATTGTGTGTCTGAAAGCACTTAGGTGAAATTGGTCAAAAGTAAATTAATGAGTAAATGTATGTTCTTTTAATTCAGAGGAAAATGAGAAATATGCCATATATTCAACCTTTCTTCCTTGTCCTTTCAAGCTCTTTGGCCCTCTTGAGTATTATATTAGTTTG
>NW_019155246.1:0-6662 GCF_002288905.1 Enhydra lutris kenyoni | reverse complement strand
ATAAAACTCATAGAGGTAGGAGTAACCCTTAAATGGTCCTCCTTTCCCCACTTCCTACCCCCATGATTTCCCTCCCTAATCCAAAGGACTGAGATTGGAAATTTGATGGTATATAATGCCTTTGATTATGTTAGGTTGCACAACAAAAGTGATTTTGGAGGTTTAATGGTTACTGCTCAACTGAATTTAGTTAATCCAAAGGGAGATGATTCTAGTGAATCAGCCAAATCTAATCACATTATAAGTTTTCTTTAACTAGTAAGAGAAAAGGAAATCAGAGATTCAAAGCATAAGAAAGACCTGGCATTCCAACACTGGTCTCAAGATGGAAAGTGCCACATGGGGAAAAAAAAATTCAGGTCACTTCAAGGAATAGAGATTAATCCCAGGGGACAGCCAGAAAGAAAATGGGGAACCTTAGACCTACAGTCTATAGAACTGGATTCTGCCAATGATCTGGATGAGCTTGAAATGGAGCACTCGGGTAAGAGCTCAGATCTGCTGACAATTCAATTTCTGCCTTGGAAGACCAAGTAAAGAACCCAGTTAGCTTGCCCAGGCTTCTGACTTACAGAACTATGAGCTAATAAATGTATGTTGTTTAAGCTGCTAAATTTGTGATAATTTTTTCTAAAGTGATAGAATCCTCATACACTAAGAGACGGTCCTTGTTTTAAAGGAGAGGTTCCCAATTATTATGATGTTTGTCATATGCTATGAGTAATATTTTGCTGTGGTTATAAGATGCAAATGAGTACAGACATCATATAAACATGGAGGATGGTTACATTTTCTCCCACAATATTCAAAAGTATAGAGAAAAACATTGCTCCTTTATTCTTTAAATCTGACCTAATCTTCTACCAGAGACTATCCCACATAGAATAAAACCATTCCCACCAAATAACAGTATTTCATTTACTTATGATTTTTATACTTAAAAATCCAAATCCCTCACAGAACTGTTTTAAAGTTTTGTGGGTTTGGTGTTTTTTGTGTGTGTTTGTTGTTGTTCGTGGTAGTGGTCGTGGTGGTGGTGGTGGTGGTGGTTTGTTTGTTTTATAGTTTGGGGTTTTTTTTCTTTGTTCATTTTTGGTTATTTTGGACTGCTCAGGCTTTTCAGGTAGATGTTTCTTCTTTACATCCTTGCCCTTTTACTCTTTTCTTTCTCAAAGTGCAGTACGGGTATATTAGGGGGCTTACTTTATTCTTATGACTTCAGAATAGGAAGGGTGCTGGAATACCCTTTGTCCTTTGGCTCCTCTACTCTCAGAGGAGATCTCTTACCTGTCTGGCTAGCGCTCCTCCTGCTGGATTCCCCTGCTGTAATTCATAGTCAGGGCTCTGCAAGGCTTCATCCAGCATACAAGACTTCACCTCAGTCCCTGACAATACTGGCAATCTCCTTGTATCTCTTCTCCATGTCCCACCCAGAACCTGGAATAGGCAACCCATAGCTAAACTTCTAATCACTGCAGTAGGGTCACATCACCTCAAAAGTTCCCAGCAGGGGAATATACAAGCATTCTACCCACACCTCACAGTCACTTGAGCCAACTGGGAAAGCTAAACCACATTCTCCTTCAGGCAAACAATGTTGAGTTACAGAACTTAGCATCTCCTCCCAGAGTTCCAGAGATGCATCTAGGTAAGTGTTCCTAGCCTTGGCAATTCCTTCAATTTATATAACACACCTTCTCCTGTCCAAGCCAAAATCTGAAAATGGGAGATTCTTCACTCCTTTACTTATCTTTCTCACCCTTTATTTCTCGAAATTCCTTGGGACCAAAATGGACAAGCTTTGAGCTATCTGTCTACTGCTTTTATGTCATATCTTCCTACAACAGTTACCAAGCCAGTGAGTACTATTCATAAAGGTGGAAGTTGTGCCCTCTACACTTAAGGAAAAATTTCAAAAGTCTGTGCAATTGATGTATAAACTTTGGTACGTTAAGAAAATTTAGAAAATAACTACTCCAAGGTCTTCTTTCAAACTTATTACCTTTTGGAAAAACAATGGAGGGGCAGTTCAGAAATTAAACATTAATTCAATCTTAATCTTTGCATACTGCCATAAAATTCCTGATCCTATCTATCCACCATCTGAAACCAACAGAAACTTCAATTTAGATAGATTAAAGTCAACAGAAACAGAAAGTCAAGTAAGAAAATCAGAATAATATAATCAAAATATCACCTCAAATATATGAAAATGCCATAAAGTTGAGAGAAATCTCAATGTAGTTATTTCTTTTTTTACTTTTCTCATCTTTAATAAACATTAACTAGTTAACAAAGTCATAGAAAAAGATTTTACCTGAATCTTACCGTGTTACAGGAGGAAAACAAATGCTATTTTACTAAATTACATCAGATGCTATAATGAGACATCTGGTCTTCCCATGGCATTAAAGACTTTATCAAATTTAGTAAAATAGTGAATTTTAAAATTTAGTAAAATGTAAAGGACATTTCCATGTGATGACTTATGATAGGTTCAGACTATATCACTGTAATATATAAAGGACCAGCTTAGAAAAGGCTTCATTCTCTAATTTAAAGCAAAGGTAGTATTTCCACATATCTGGAACTCTTTAAAACATCCAAGACCACCATTGTGAACAGAAACAGATCTAGCATCATGAGGGGTACTTCCCTGCTGATTCAAACTTGGATTTTAACTCAATCCTAGCTTTGGATGAAATTTATATGTTCATAAATTAAAACATGTTGTTTTGAATGCTTTTCTCAAACGTGTAGTGTTTATCCAGCTTTCTTAGAGAGACTTGGCTGAAAATATAAAGTAAGAAATAATCTTTTCTCTACACTTCAAAGGCTCTTACTGTAAAAATAAAAGAGAAGTATAGCATTGTCCTAATTTATTTTTAATCCTTTCCTGTGATTTATTATGTAGGACACTGGACACTCCCTAGAAAGCTAGAATTCTGCACCAGAGCATATTCAGCATGCCATTTATTCATTTAAGTCTGTATGTCTGAAGTTGCAGTATCTGCTATTACCAGGAAGTTCTCACAGTCGTAGAGAGTTTGCTAAATGAAAATTCCACTGTGTGGTCTGTCAGCTGCAGAGATTTCCACTTTCTATGGAGAAATGTCAGTAACAACTTAATTTCCTCCTGTTGTGTAAGCATCTTTTATCAACAAAATGTTCCCAATAATCACATCACATTTTAGAATGTTGCCTTTGGTTTATACAGACTGAGGAGTTAAGTGAGAGAAAGAGCAAAGGGAATTGGGAAAAAAATAATTGTGTGATAAAGAGAGCTCAGTGACTCCTAGCTGTGTATGAAAATGAAAAGTGTGCAGATTAACCGATCTGATACCATTTCTATTACTCTCATTTATTAAAGCTATAGCAAACTGTTTACCCTGCTGTTTAGCTCTTGCAAGAGCGACTCTGATCTCATGAATGTCACCACTTGCCCTCCAGGTTTACTCAGCTTTCAGCATGGATACCTTTCTTGTCCAGCTCTTCAAAGCAAAGAAAAGAAGAAAGGAGGAGGAAAAAAGCATCCAGTAAGAGATTACAACATCCTCCCCAGGGAATCCCTCCTGAGAGCTTCTGGCTGCATGAACATGTTGAGAAGCAGCTCAGTGTGCCATAATCCATACTGAATGTATCTGGAAACTTCTGTGCCAGGTGGATCAAATGTGATTCTGATACCAACACAGAGCGGGCAAGGGGTGGGGAGGAATCCATATCTTGCATCTCTGTCAAGTAGTTAGTTATCATCTATAATTTCTTATTGTCAAAAGCCAAATTCATGCTTTGCTAAAGAATTTCACATTTTGCCAAATTAGAAATAGTAGGGCAAAATATTCACCAAAAATATATAGACAATTATAATTTTGTTATTTAAATCCATGTAAAATAGTAATTTCCAGGCCCAAGAATTTGGGACTAGAATTTGGACTAATGTTCTAGGTTATCTAAAATGTAGGGAAATCTCTAGAAAATGTGAGCAATTTAATAACTACCTTAAGGCAGAATCCATGAAACTATATTCTTACGCCATTCAATCTGGTTATGCTAAGTCCTCTTCATCTGAACCCATCTAAGAGCCTATTTTATTACAAAAGCTTTGTCAATCTAACAACAGAGGAACACAATACATTTTAGACAAAGGTATATGTGTATAAGACAAATGTAATTGATTGGTAAATTGAAAATAGGATGTTTATCCAATATACTGAAACATTACAAATTCTTTTTTCTGTTCCTTGTCACCTCTATGGTTTATTTCTCTGCTCCAACTATAATGTCCTTACACCAAACCTGTTTAATCTCTCACATTTAGTATCTCCGAAGCCTCCTATTGAGTCTCACTCCGTTCCCCCCTCTCTGCGATCTATTCACCTCCTACACCTCTGCTCTGGCACCATATTCAGCTTACTAAAATCTATTGTGATCATGTCACTTCCCTGTTGGACCTTTTACAGATTTCATTTCCCACAAGTCCAAACAACTTACATTCAAATATATTTACAGTCTCTGAACTATCTTTTCAGACTCATCTACCCCTTCACTGTCACCCCCACTTACAAATTCCACTCGTAGAGTGCTCACTCTTTATACAGACTCTAGCTTCTTTCAATTACTTCACATAATCTTGTAAAAGAGGGTAACTTCTATCTCTATGCTTTTACACATACCTCATATACCCAAAATGTCAGCTCCTCTCACACTCTTATTACTCTTAGCACCAATGTTATCACAACCTACCCTGACTACACAATGTGGAATTTATTCACCCCACAATTATGTCCACCTAGAAGATAACTCTTTGTTTGGAGACCCCTATCCCTATGGACTCTGACCTCCTTAAATCCAGGGCTTATTCAAGCTTTTTTAAAATAAGAACTACAGAAATTTTGTAAATGTCTATGAGCCGAGTAAACTAATATCTGCTATTCTTTCCTATTGCTCTATCCATCCCCAAATATTGATGCTATTGGCTCATTAGTTCTAAGGCAATGTAATCTTCTATTAATACCTGTGATATAATTGCTGAGTCTATTGTAATTTCATTGATGTAAATAAATTACAATCATACCAGCTGTGGTAAACAGACACCAGGCTTTACTTGGATTGTATTATTTTATTATAAATGAATTAGGCTGAGATGATACAATATGTAGTCCCAGTTAGCAAGACTTTAGACTTGTTTGTGGCAAGTCTAATTTGTGGCAGCATCGTATGGCTTTTCCTGAATAACAGATTTCACAGATCCTGAGACATTATTAAGAGCATCTACGTGAAACAATGAGAATGCATCTTATGGTTTCACATCTAATTCTTTACAAATGTAAACCTGATCCTCCTGACACTGAACTTTAGAATCTCTAACAAATTGAGGGAAAACACTTTTTTTTTCCCATTCCAAGAACTGTATAGCTAACTATCTTCAGTTTACCTTCATTTCAAAACATGGAGTTCATTTTATTAATATACAACAAAGGCAGGGAAGATTTATTAATATACAACAAAGGCAGGGAAGATAATAATTGTTTTGTTTATTAAATAATATATTCTTTTAAAAATTGTTTTCTTGAGTTAACTTTAAATTATTCGGATTACTTCAAATTTATAACTAAGGATAAGGTGCACAATCTTTCTGTCACTTTCTTATATATAAAAAATGGGTATCATCTGATATAACTTTAAGTGCATTTGAACATTTGAGAAATATTTGATAGGCTTTTATGAAGATGCTTTATTTATTTTATTTATTTATTTTGCTGAGTAGGCTCCACACCTGATATGAGGTTCAAATTTACAACCTTGAGATCAAGAATCATATACTCTGATGACTGACCAGCCAGGAACCCCTATGAAGGTGCTTTAGAAAGCAAAGATATTGATTTAAAATTTGGCAAATCTTTAAATGCTTACAGAATGACAAAAAATTTAAATTCTAGGAAAGACTATTAAAACAAACAAGGACTTTTTTCTTTTTCAAGTTTTTATTTAAATTACAGTTAGTTAAGTACAGTGTAATATTAGTTTCAGTTGTAGAATTTAGTGATTCATCACTTACATACAACACCTGGTTCTTATCATAAGTGCCCTTCTTAACGCCCATCACCCATTTACTCCATCCCCCTGCTCACCTCCTCCCCAGTAACCTCAGCTTGTTCTCTATAGTTAAGAGTCCATTTTACGGGGCACCTGGGTGGCTCAGTGGGCTAAAGCCTCTGCCTTTGGCTCAGGTCTTGATCTTAGGGTTCTGGGATCGAGCCCTGCAACGGGCTCTCTGCTCAGCAGGGAGCCTGCTTCCCTTCCTCGCTCTCTGCCTGCCTCTCTGCCTACTTGTGATCTCTCTCTGTCAAATAAATAAATAAAAATCTTTACAAAAAAAAAGTCTGTTTTATGATTTGCCTCTCTTTTTCCCCCTTATGTACATATTTTGTTTCTTAAATCCACATGAGTGAAATCATATGGTATTTGTCTTTCTCAGATTGCTTACTTCACTTAGCATAATATTCTCTAGCTCCATCCACATTGTTGCAAATGATAAGATTTCATTCTTTTTGATAGCTGAATAATATTCCATTATAGATTTTTTATACACACACACATACATGTATTATACACATACACACATATATACATGTATTATACACACACACACACACACACAC
>NW_019155245.1:0-6662 GCF_002288905.1 Enhydra lutris kenyoni | reverse complement strand
GTGCCTATGTTCTCCTCTAGGATTCTGATGGATTCCTGTCTCACGTTGAGGTCTTTGATTCATTTTGAGTTTATCTTTGTGTAAGGTGTAAGAGAATGGTCGAGTTTCATTCTTCTACATATAGCTACCCAGTTTTCCCAGCACCATTTATTGAAGAGACTGTCTTTTTTCCACTGTATATTTTTTCCTGTTTTGTTGAAGATTAAGTGACCATAGAGTTGAGGGTCCATATCTGGGCTCTCTACTCTGTTCCACTGGTCTGTGTGTCTGTTTTTATGACAGTACCATGTTGTCTTGGTGATCGCAGATTTGTAGTCAAGCTTGAAATCAGGTAACGTGGTGCCCCCAGTTTTATTTTTGTTTTTCAACATTTCCTTAGCAATTCGGGGTCTCTTATGGTTCCATACAAATTTTTGGATTATTTGCTCCAGCTCTTTGAAGAATACCGGTGGAATTTTGATCAGAATGGCTTTAAAAGTATAGATTGCTCTAGGCAGTATAGACATTTTAACAATGTTTATTCTTCCGATCCAAGAGCATGGCATGGTCTTCCATCTTTTTGTGTCTTCTTCAATTTCTTTCATGAGTGTTCTATAGTTCCTCGAGTACAGATCCTTTACCTCTTTGGTTAGGTTGATTCCCAGGTATCTTATGGTTCTTGGTGCTATAGTAAATGGAATCGATTCTCTAATTTCCCTTTCTGTATTTTCATTGTTAGTGTATAAGAAAGCCACTGATTTCTGGACATTGACTTTGTATCCTGCCACGTTACTGAATTGCTGTATGAGTTCTAGTAGTTTAGGGGGTGGAGTCTTTTGGGTTTTCCATTTAAGAATAATGTCATCTGCGAAGAGAGAGAGTTTGACTTCTTCATTGCCCATTTGGATACCTTTTATTTCTCTTTGTTGTCTGATTGCTATTGCTAGGACTTCTAATACTATGTTGAACAAGAGTGGTGGGAGGGGGCATCCTTGTTGTGTTCCTGATCTCAACGGGAAGGCTGCAAGCTTTTTCCCATTGAGGATGATATTTGCTGTGGGTCTTTCATAGATAGATTTTATGAAGTTCAGGAATGTTCCCTCTATCCTTACACTTTGAAGCGTTTTAATCAGGAATGGATGCTAGATTTTGTCAAATGCTTTTTCTGCATCAATTGAGAGGACCATGTGGTTCTTCTCTCTTTTCTTATTAATTTTTTCTATCACATGGATTGATTGCGAATGTTTAGCCATCCTTGTAGCCCAGGAATGTATCCCACCTGGTCATGGTGGATAATCTTTTCAATGTGCTGTTGGATCCTGTTTGCTAGGATCTTGTTGAGAATCTTAGCATCCATTTTCATCAGTGATATTGGTCTGGAATTCTCCTTTTTGGTAGGGTCTTTGCCTGGTTTGGGGATCAGGGTAATGCTGGCTTCATAGAAAGAGTCTGGAAATTTTCTTTATGCTTCAATTTTTTGAAACAGCTTCAGGAGAATAGGTGTTATTTCTTCCTTGAAAGTTTGGTAGAATTCCCCAGGGAATCCGTCAGGTCTTGGGCTCTTGTTTTTTGGGAAGTTTTTGATCACTGCTTCAATCTCGTTACTAGATATCAGTCTATTTAGGTTGTCGATTTCTTCCTGGTTCATTTTTGGGAGTTTACAGTTTTCCAAGAATGTATCCATTTCATCTAGGTTACTTAGCTTATTGGCATATAACTGTTGATAATTACTTCTGATGATTGTTTCTACTTCCTTGGTGTTAGTTGTGATCTCTCCCTTTTCATTCATAATTTTATGAATTTGGGCTTTCTCTCTTTTCTTTTGGATTAGTTTGGCCAATGGTTTATCGATCTTATTGATTCTTTCAAAAAACCAGCTTCTAGTTTCATTGATACGTTCTACTGTATCTCTGGTTTCTACCTTATTGATCTCTGCTCTAATCTTGATGATTTCCCTTCTTATGTGTGGAGTTGGTTTGATTTGTTGTTGATTCTCCAGTTCTTTAAGGTGCAGAGACAGCTGCTGTGTTCTGGATTTTTCAATTTTTTTGAGGGAGGCTTGGATGGCTATGTATTTCCCCCTTAGGACTGACTTTGCTGTATCCCATAGGTTTTGGACCGAAGTGTCCTCATTCTCATTGGTTTCCATGAATTGTTTCAGTTCTTCTTTGATCTCCTGGTTGATCCAAGCATTCTTAAGCAAGGTGGTCTTTAGCTTCCAGGTGTTTGAGTTACTTCTGAACTTCTCCTTGTGATTGAGCTCCAGTTTCAAAGCATTGTGATCTGAGAATATGCAGGGAATCATCTCAGTCTTTTGGTATTGGTTGAGTCCTGATTTGTGACCCAGTATGTGGTCTATTCTTGAGAAGGTTCCATGTGCACTTGAGAAGAATAAGTATTCTGTTGTTTTAGGGTGGAAGGTTCTGTATATATCTATGAGGTCCATCTGGTCCAATGTGTCATTCAATGCTCTTGTTTCTTTTTTGATTTTCTGCTTCAATGATCTGTCTATTTCTGAGAGAGGCGTGTTAAGATCTCCTACTATTAATGTATTCATATCAATATGACTCTTTATTTTGATTAACAGTTTTCTTATGAAATTGGCTGCTCCCATATTGGGGGCATAGATATTTACAATTGTTTGATCATCTTGGTGGATAGTCCCTTTAAGAATGATGTAGTGTCCTTCTGTATCTCTGACTACAGTCTTTAGTTTAAAATCTAATTTATCTGATATGAGAATCACTACCCCGGCCTTCTTTTGAGACCCATTGGCATGAAAGATGCTTCTCCATCCCTTCACTTTCAGTCTGGGTGTATCTTTAGGTTCAAAATGGGTCTCTTGTAGACAACATATGGATGGGTCCTGTCATTTTATCCAATCTGCAGCCCTGTGCCATTTTATGGGCGCATTTAGACCATTCACATTGAGAGTGATTATTGATAGATACGTTTTTATTGACATCGTGTTACCTTTGAAGTCTTTCTTTCTGTAGATTGTCTCTATATTTCTGTTCAATGCTATTCTTAGGATTTTCCTCTTTTATAGAACCCCCCTTAATATTTCCTGCAGTGTTGGCTTGGTGGTTGCATAGTCTTTTAAGCCTTGCCTGTCTTGGAAACTCTATCTCCCCATCCATTTTGAATGTCAGTCTTGCTGGATAAAGTATTCTTGGCGGCATGTTCTTCTCATTTAGTGCCCTAAATATATCTTTCCAGCCCTTTCTGGCTTGCCAGGTCTCTGTGGACAGGTCTGACGTTATTCTGATGGTCTTTCCTTGTAAGTAAGGAGCATCTTTGTCCTAGCGGCTTTCAAGAGATTATACGTACAAGTATGATTCCTCAATTTGACTATCAGGGGCCTTGATGTTTTTCTGGAATTTATAATCTTGGGTGGAGACCGTTCGGCTTCTAGTACATGAACACTGGTTCCATTCACGAGATTGGGAAAATTTTCATGAAGACCTTGTTCCACTATATCTTCTAGACTTCTTTCTTTCTCCTCCCCTTCAGGGATTCCAATGATTCTGACGTTGGAACGTTTCTTGGCATCATTTATTTCCCTGATTCTGTTTTCATGGATTCTAAGCTCTTTGTTCCAGGCTTCCTCTTGATCCTTTCTCTCTATCTGTTTGTCCTCCAGATCACTAATTCTATCTTCTGTCTCAGTTACCCTAGCTTTGAGAGTATTTAGATTAGATTGGAACTCATTGAGAGCATTGTGAACCTCAGCCCTGATAGCTTTTAGCTCTGCTCTAACATTGTGAACATCCTGTCTGGTCGCTTTCAGCTTGGCCCTAATCAACTCCGTTTGGTCATCCATGGCTTTCTCCAACCTAGCTATTGCCTGGATAATTGTTAGCCTGAATTCTCTTTCCGACATATTGTCTATGTTGATAGCCGTTAGCTCTGTTTCAGAAGGTCCATCCTCTGTATTTTACTTCTTTTGGGCATTCCTCCTCCTAGTCATTTTGGTGACAGATGACTGAACAGATTCAGCTGGTTGTATTGACCGTGGTGCAGTCTGGGTGCACCCTGGAACACTTCTGAGCAATCAGGATTCCCCACCCAAATGAGAGAAAGAAGAAAGGAAAAAGAAAAAAAAGAGAGAGAGAGAGAGAGAGAGAGAGAGAGACAGGAAAGAAAGGGAAGATGAAAGAGAAGGTTCAGCCCAAATGGGCCCCAAGGTAAGATTTATGATGTATACAAACAAAAACAGACAAACAAAAAGACTGATAAATGTATATAACAAGAGAAAAAATATATATATGCAAATAAAGGAAGAACCTTGTCGAAAAGAACCCCAAGTGTAAGATTTATATACTATCAGGAGAAACACAAAAACACAGAAACACTGGTGGAAGAAAAAGATGGGAGAGTGGTTATAAATTCTCAGTGTGGACAAGGAAGGTTGTTCTGATTCTTCCTGGATGTATCTTGATATCTTTGTTAAAGGACTCAACTTTCCTAGGCTAAAGGGGGATTAAAAATTGGTTTACCTATAAGGGTAATATTGACTGGGGAAAGGGGATTACTTTGAAGTTTAACTCTTTATGAATATTAGAAAATAAAAATAAAAAGCGAATAAACTAGACTAAACTAAAATTTTAAAACAAAAAATAGAAATGTAAAAGAAAAACACAGGTCTATGTGTCAAAAAGTTCAGGTTAGAAGGTTATTATGGAATTTGATTTACTGGACAGCTCGCTGTGATGGTAAATAGGTTAAAAAATTATCTATAAAAAAAATGAGCCAGAATAGTGGGAACAAATTAAAAATAAATGTTGTCCTATGAAGTATTGGTGGTGGTTCTCTTGTAGTCTTTTTTTTTTTTTTTTCCTTTCCTGGTTGGTTTTCTGGGGTAGGGGCCTTCCACGTGGGTTTTCAGTCAATGATGTTCCCTGAGTTAAGTCTTCCAGTCCCCCTCAAGGGGGTGGGCTCTGAGGAAACCGGTTTTTTCAGGCTTTTGTTCTCTGGAGGTTTTTATGTTTGTTCACTTTTTTTTTTTTTTTCCCCTCTCGCCTTGACTGCTTTTGATGGTTTTTGTAGGTTTCAAGGAAAGCAAACTGCACCCTGACCTCCCTCTCAGAGAGAAGCCCAGTCTATTCTTCTGTGGGTGTTGCAGAGCCCATATAAATCCCCCCTTGGCCGCTGGCAGAGCAGGTTCTGATTCGGGGTCCCTGGGGATGCAGGATCTTCTCCTTGTACCCAAAACCATGGCAGCAGTGGCGGCTGTCTGAGCAGCTCCAGACTGCCAGAGAGGTTCCAAGCAGCGATCGCACACTGAGATTTTCCCACTGGCCTGGGCTGGGAGTGCCTGATCTTTCTGGGTCTAAGAGCGCCAGGCTTGCAAGCACCTCTTTCAGGGGAGAATCTGGGGCATGCGCCTTAGGCTCTGAAACAATGGCGCATGTCAAAAAGCACCGGCTGGGCCTTTGTACCTCTCTCAGGGGAGGATAGGGGCACGTGCATCTCAGGCTCTGTAGTAGGGCTCCTGCGTACTGCTGTCAGGCATGGCTCCCATCCCCTCACAGGGGCCAGAACCCATGCAATCTTGGGCGCTGGCGGCTCAGGGACCAAGACCTGGTTTCTCCGCCACACTCTCTCTGGCTCCACGCCAGGGGAGGCTGTCCTGGGACTGGGGACTTAAACCCCTGTCCCTAGTCGCCCCGATTCCCACAATTTCCCCCTGCGATCTTTTGCTCTTTTGGAGTGCTTTCAACCAGTCTCCAAGTTAATGCTGTTCCCCAGATGCAGGGCACTCTTGCTCGTATTAGGGATATTACTTTCCAACCCATCACCTCTGGTGGCTCCCTCCCCCTTTTGTTTATCTTCCAATATCAGTCTGCCTTTCCCACTCCGCTTTACCTGCCCACTGGCGTCTTCTGCCCCTGTAGAGATCCAGATGTGTATAATTCTGAATTCAGGCTGATTTCATGGGTGATTGGAGTTCTTTGGTAGGTAATCAGCTCACTTTAGGGTACAGGTTGAAAAGGTGCCTCCTCCTACTTCCCTGCCATATTCCCCATGAACTCTGACTTATTTCACTCAGCATAATCTCCTCCAGCTCTATCCATGTTCATACAAAAGTTGGGTATTCATCCTTTCTGATGGCTGAGTACTATTCCATTGTCTATATGGACCACATCTTCTTTCTTTATTCATCTGTTGAAGGGTATCTTGGCAATTTCCACAGTTTGGCTATTGTGGACCTTGAAGAGACACTTCAAATTAATTGCAAAACTCTTTCTAGGTTTTTCTCTTCTCTAGGTTTTTCTAGGCAATATTCCATTAACAATTCTAATCTCCTTATCTATTCAAATGTTCATTTTTTTCTTATTTTTCTTATTACTAAATAGGGCTTTATTTTTTGATGGTCATCAGTTAGCCAGCATATAGTACATCATTAGTTCTTGATGTGGTGTTCGATGACTCATTAGTTGTGTATAACACCAAGTACTCACCACAATATTTGCCCTCCTTAATAGCCATCACCAGGCTACCCCGTTCCCATATCCCCTCCATTCTGAAACTCTCTTCATTTCCCAGAGTCCATAGTCTCTCAGCTTGTCTCCCTTTCTCATTTCTTCCTCTTTAGTTTTCCCTCCCTTCCACTATGGTCCTCTGTGCTATTCATTGTGTTCTGCATATGAGTGAAATCATATGATAATTGTCATTCTCTG
>NW_019155244.1:0-6670 GCF_002288905.1 Enhydra lutris kenyoni | reverse complement strand
TGCAGACGTGCCGCGCCCGAAGTGAGTTCGCCGGGCGTTTTCCGGGCTATTCTCACGAGCGTTCTGCCCAAACCGGGATCGGTTTGGGCAGAACGCTCGTGAGAATTGGCCGGCGTTGGCAACCCTGCGGACCGCCCTGCTCCCCGTGGCCGAGGGCCCTTTCTCGCTCAGGGCCTGTCGCGGCCACCCAGAAAACGCGCCCAGACGACGCGGCCCAACCGGGGGTCCCGGCAAAGGGAGGGTTCCCGAAGTAGAGTTGAGAGACGGGTTGGGGCCGGGCATCCGCCTTCGCCTATTTGAGCGGCTGGGGCGCCCTGGGGTGCGGAGTTCCTCACTTGGGGAACGAACGTTTCTCTCATTCTGAGGCTTCTCCGGAGTGCCGAAAGACTCGATTTGTGCCGGGGTGTGAGGGAGAGTCGTGGCGGGAAGGAGGTTTCCCCAGTTGAGGACCCGGTGATCAGGACCCTGGCCACGGAAGGCTGAGGGAGCAGGCGAGGGTTCGTGTCCGTTGCTCGGGGCACGCCCAGCCCCAGCGGACAGGGCCAGTTAGGGCCCCCGCAGGTTTTGGAGCAGGAGGCCTTGCGCCCGATGGAAAAGGACTCCCGGAGGGATTCCTAGAGGGGTTTGGACGCGACGGCTCGCGATGCTGGTCCAGGCCACGGGGGCTGACGTGCAGACGTGCCGCACCCGAAGTGAGTTCGCCGGGCGTTTTCCGGCCAATTCTCACGAGCGTTCTGCCCAAACCGGGATCGGTTTGGGCAGAACGCTCGTGAGATTTGGCCGGCGTTGGGGAGCCCTGCGGACCGCCCTGCTCCCCGTGGCCGAGGGCCCTTTCTCGCTCGGGGCCTGTCGCGGCCACCTAGAAAACGCGCCCAGACGACGCGGCCCAACCGGGGGTCCCGGCAAAGGGGAGGGTTCCCGGAGGAGAGTTGAGAGACGGGTTGGTGCCGGGCGTCCGCCTCCTCCTATTCGAGCGGCTGGGGCGCCCGAGGGTGCGGAGGACCTCAGTTGGGGAACGAACGTTTCTCTCATTCTGAGGCTTCTCCGGAGCGCCAAAAGACTCGATTTGCGCCGGGGTGTGAGGGGGAGTCGTGGCGCAGACGGAGGTTTCCCCAGGTGGAGGACCCGGTGTTCAGGACCCTGGCCACGGAAGGCTGAGGGAGCAGGCGAGGGTTCGTGTCCGGGGCTCGGGGCACGCCCGGCCCCAGCGGACAGGCCCGGTTAGGGGCCCCCGCAGGTTTTGGAGCAGAAGGCCTTGCGCCCGACGGAAAATGACTTCCGGAGGGATTCCTGGCGGGGTTTGGACGCGACGGCTCGTGAAGCTGGGCCAGGCCCCGGGGGCTGCCCTGCAGACGTGCCGCGCCCGAAGTGAGTTCACCGGGCGTTTTCTGGCCAGTTCTCACGAGCGTACTGCCCAAACCGGGATCGGTTTGGGCAGAACGCTCGTGAGAATTGGCCGTCGTTGGGTAGCCCTGCGGACCGCCCTGCTCCCCGTGGCCGAGGGCCCTTTCTCGCTTGGGGCCTGTCGCGGCAACGCAGAAAACGCGCCCAGACGACGCGGCCCAACCGGGGGTCCCGGCAAAGGGGAGGGTTCCCGGAGCAAGTTGAGGGACGGGTTGGGGCCGGGCGTCCGCCTCCGCCTATTCGAGCGACTGGGGCGCCCGAGGGTGCAGAGGACCTCATTTGGGGAACGAAAGTTTCTCTCATTCTGAGGCTTCTCAGGAGCGAAGAAAGGCACGATTTGCGCCGGGGTGTAAGGGGGAGTCGTGGCGCGGACGTAGGTTTCCCCAGGTGGAGGCCCCGATGTTCAGGACCCTGGCCAAGGAAGGTTGAGGGAGCAGGCAAGGGTTCGTGTCTGGGGCTCGGGGCAAGCCGGGCGCCAGCGGAAAGGTCCGGTTAGGGGACCCCCGCAGCCTTTGGAGCAGGAGGCCTTGAGCCCGACGGAAAATGACTCCCGGAGGGATTCCTGGCGGGGTTAGGATGCGACGTCTCGCGATGCTGGGACAGGCCCCTGGGGCTTACCTGCAGACGTGCCAGGCCCGAAGTGAGTTCGCCGCGCGTTTTCCGGCCAATTCTCACGAGCGTTTTGCCCAAACCGGGATCGGTTTGGGCAGAATGCTCGTGAGAATTGGCCGGCGTTGGGCAGCCCTGCGGACCGCCCTGCTCCCCGTGGCCGAGGGCCCTTTCTCGCTTGGGGTCTGTCGCGGCCACCCAGAAAACGCGCCCAGACGTCGCGGCCTAAACTGGGGTCCCGGCAAAGCAGAGTGTTGCCGAAGCAGAGTTGAGGGACGGGTTGGAGCCGGGTGTCCGCCTCCGCCTATTCGAGCGGATGGGGCGCCCGAGGGTGGGGAGGACCTCAGTAGGGGAACGAACGTTTCTCTTATTTGGAGGCTTCTACGGAGCGCCGAAAGGCACGAATACGCCGGAGTGTGAGGGGGAGTCGTGGCGCGGATGGAGGTTTCCCCAGGTGGAGGCCCCGATGGTCAGGACCCTGGCCACGGAAGGCTGAGGGATCAGGCGACGGTTCGTGTCTGGGGCTTGGGGCAGACCCGGCCCCAGCGGACAGGGCCGGGTAGGAGACCCCCGCAGGCTCTGGAGCTGGAGGCCTCGCGCCCAACGGAGCCTGACTCCCAGAGGGATTCCTGGCGGGGTTCGGACGCGACGGCTCGCGAAGCTGGGCCAGGCCCCGGGGACTGCCCTGCAGACGTGCCGCGCCCGAAGTGAGTTCGCCGGGCGTTTTCCGGCCAATTCTCACGAGCGTTCTGCGAAACCGGGATTGGTTTGGGCAAAACGCTCGTGAGAATTGGCCGGCGTTGGGCAGCCCTGCGGACCACCCTGCTCCCCGTGGCCGAGGGCCCTTTCTCGCTCGGAGCCTGTCGCGGCCACCCAGAAAACGCTCCCAGACGACGAGGCCCAACCGGGGATCCCGGCAAAGGGGAGGTTTCCGGAGCAGAGTTGAGGGACGGGTTGGAGCCGGGCGTCCGCCTCCGCCTATTCGAGCGGCTGCGGCGCCTGAGGCTCTGGAGGACCTCAGTTGGGGAACGAAAGTTTCTCTATTCTGAGGCTTCTCCGGAGCGCAGAAAGGCACGATTTGCGACGGGGTGTGAGGGGGAGTCGTGGCGCGGGCGGAGGTATTCCCAGGTGGAGGCCCTGGTGGTCAGGACCCTGGCCATGTAAGGCTGAGGGAGTAGGCCAGGGTTCGTGTCCGGGGCTGGGGCAGGCCCGGCCCCAGCNAGTAGGCCAGGGTTCGTGTCCGGGGCTGGGGCAGGCCCGGCCCCAGCGGACAGGGCCAGGTAGGGGACCCTCACAGGCTTTGGAGCAGGAGGCCTTGCGCCCGACGGAGCCTGACTCCCGGAGGGATTCCTGGCGGGGTTTGGACGCGATGGCTCGCGATGATGGGCCAGGCCCCGGGAGCAGCCCTGCAGACGTGCGGCGACCAAAGTGATTTTGCAGGGCACTTTCTGGCCAATTCTCGCGAGCGTTCTGCCCAAACCAGGATCAGTTTCAGCAGAACGCTCGTGATGAAAGGCCGGCGTTGGACAGCCCTGCGGACCCCCTGCTCCCCCTGGCTGAGGGCCCTTTCTTGCTCGGGGTCTGTCTCGGTCACCCGGTCAATGCGCCTGGACAACACCGACCAACCAGGGGTCACGGCGTAAGTGAGCACTCCTGGAGCAGAGTTGAGGAATGGGTTGCGGCCCGGCTTCGGCCTCCGCCTATTCGAGTGGCTGGGGAGCCCAAGGGTGGAGATGACCTCGATTGGGGAACGAAAGTTTCTCTCCCTCTGAGGCCTCTCCAGAGTGCCGAAAGGCATGGCTTGCATCGGGGTGTCATGGGAGTCATGGCGAGGGACACTGGATTCCCCAGTTGGAGGCCCCGAGGGATAGGACCCTGGAAACGGAAGGCAGAGGAAGCAGGCGAGGCTTCGTTTCCGGGCCTCGATGCAGGCCCCGTCCCAAAGGATAGGGCCAGCTAGGGGACCATCCGAGGCTGAGGAGCAGGAGGCGTCGCCCTTGCTGGAGCCTGACTCCCAGGAGGCTTCCTGGCGAGGTTCGGACACGAACGCTCACGAGGCCGAGCCTGGCCCAGTGGGTGGCCCTGCACACATTCGGTGCCCGACGCGAGTTCACCGGGTCTTTTCCGGCCAATTCTACGAGCGTTCTGTCCAAACAGGGATTGGTTTGGGCGTAACACTGGTGAGACTAGGCTGGCGTTGGGCGGCCCTGCGGACCGCCCCGCTTCTCGTGGCCGAGGGCCCTTTCTCGCTCGGGGCCTGTCTCGGTCACCCGGGAAACGCGCCCAGACGCGGCGCCCTACCCGGAGGCCGCGACGCCGGGGAGCATTCCCTGAGCGTCATTCACCTACTTTGGGGCCGGTTATCTAACTCCGATTTCTTGGACCATGGGGGCGCCAATATTTGGCTGTGGCCTCATGTGGGTCATGAAAGTTTCTCTCGTTATGTGGCTTTTACCCAACTCTGGAAGGCCCAATCGGGAGGACAGTGTCAGTGTGGCTTTCGACCTACAGAGGGTTTGCGCTGCTGCATTAGGAGTCTGTGGAATGCTCGGCAGTACCGATGGACGCCACTGGAGGGCGTGGTGACCTGTGGTTCCCGAGAGCATGGTAGGGTGCTCTGGGGCTTGCCACCCCTGGGCGCAGCGGCGAGTTGCCGTGGCCAACACACCAGAAGAGGTGACGGTGCAGCCTGCTGGTTCTTAGAGCAGTGGTGAGGTCCTGCAGGAAACNGGACGCCCCTGCTCCCCCTGGCTGAGGGCCCTTTCTGGCTCGGGGTCTGTCTCGGTCACCCGGTAAACGCGCCTGGACAACACCGAACAACCAGGGGTCACGGCGTAAGTGAGCACTCCTGGAGCAGAGTTGAGGAATGGGTTGCGGCCCGCCTTCGGCCTCCGCCTCCGCCTATTCGAGTGGCTGGGGCGCCCAAGGCTGGAGATGACCTGGATTGGGGAACAAAAGTTCCTCTCCCTCTGAGGCCTCTCCAGAGTGCCGAAAGGCATGGCTGCATCGGGGTGGGAGGGGAGTCATGGCGAGGGACACTGGATTCCCCAGTTGGAGGCCCCGAGGGATAGGACCCTGGAAACGGAAGGCAGAGGAAGCAGGCGAGGCTTCTTTTCCGGGCTTCGATGCAGGCCCCGTCCCAAAGGATAGGGCCAGCTAGGGGACCACCCGAGGCTGAGGTGCAGAAGGCGTCGCCCTTGCTGGAGCCTGACTCCCGGAGGGCTTCCTGGCGAGGTTCGGACACGAACGCTCCCGAGGCCGAGCCTGGCCCAGTGGGTGGCCCTGCAGACATTCGGTGCCCGACGCGAGTTCACCGGGTCTTTCCCGGCCAATTCTACGAGCGTTCTGTCCAAAGCGGGATTGGTTTGGGCGTAACACTGGTGAGACTTGGCCGGCGTTGGGCGGCCCTGCGGACCGCCCCGCTCCCCGTGGCCGAGGGCCCTTTCTCGCTCGGGGCCTGTCTCGGTCACCCGGGAAACGCGCCCAGACGCAGCGCCCTACCCGGAGGCCGCGACGCCGGGGAGCATTCCCTGAGCGTCATTCACCTACTTTGGGGCCGGTCATCTAACTCCGATTTCTTGGACCATTGGGGCGCCAATATTTAGCTGTGGCCTCATGTGGGTCATGAAAGTGTCTCTCGTTATGTGGCTTTTATCCAACTCTGGAAGGCCCAATCTGGAGGAGTGTCAGTGTGGCTTTCGACCTACAGAGGGTTTGCGCTGCTGCATTAGGAGTCTGTGGAATGCTCGGCAGTACCTATTGATGCCACTGGAGGGCGTGGTGACCTGTGGTTCCCGAGAGCATGGTAGGGTGCTCTGCTGCTTGCCACCCCTGGGCGCAGCGGCGAGTTGCCGTGGCCAACACACCAGAAGAGGGGACTGTGCAGCCTGCTGGTTCTTAGAGCAGTGGTGAGGTCCTGCAGGAAACGTGTGCTCCTGCAGCTTGTTTTTCCAGGACAGAGTGTTGAGCTGAAGACTCAGTTTCCCCAGGCTGAAGAATGGTGGGAAGAATTGCTGGAGTTAGGCCCGCATTCCGTCAGCACTGGGACCCGTTGCCCCAGACTGATGGGAATGTGCTGTCAGGATGGTTCAGCAGGGTCCTCCCGGTGGGGGTCTGGAGCCGGGGGAACCAAACTCAACCCATGGTGCCTTTGGAACCGAGGAGTTGAGTGTCTGTTTGGAAGAGTCTCTTGGCTTCTGCAAAAAGGACAAGGGCATCGGCCGGCTTGAGAAGGAAGTGAATGACCACTTAAGAAACAAGCATGTGTCTCTCCTTTTCCCAGGAATCGGAGCAGGTATGTAGGCTTTAGGTGGGAGGCGCCTCCATATCCGCACCTGACAAGCCTTCTTCGCTAGGGCTCCATGAGACCTGAAGTATGGAAACGAACGTCTGAATCCGTCCTGCAGCTTGTTGCAGGACGTCGGCATTCAGAGCAAACGGCAGGCCCGTGGGGCACAGTGGCACATCCATGCCAGCGTGGGAGGTCAAACTTCTCTCTCGCCCCAAACATCCTGGGTTTTCTCTCATCTCCAGGGGAGCCTAAAAGTCCCACGAACGCAGCTGTCAGCCATGGAGCGTGGGCGCTAGGGTTCCTGAGTCTCCTTGCAGGTAGCACCTGGCAGGGGACGTCGGCATTCAGAGAAATCAGCAGGCCCGT
>NW_019155243.1:6378-6679 GCF_002288905.1 Enhydra lutris kenyoni | reverse complement strand
GGTGTCTGTGGATAAGTCTGCCGCCAATCTAATATTTTTAACATTGTTACAGACTTCTTTTCCCGGGCTGCTTTCAGGATTTTCTCTTTGTCGCTAAGACTTGTAAATTTTACTATTAGGTGATGGGGTATGGACCTATTCTTATCGATTTTGAGGGGGGTTCTCTGCTCCTCCTGAATTTTGATGCTTGTTCCCTTTGCCATATTAGGGAAATTCTCTCCAATAATTCTCTCCAATATACCTTCTGCTCCCCTCTCGCTTTCTTCTTCTTCTGGAATCCCAGTTATTCTAATGTTGTTTC
>NW_019155243.1:0-6278 GCF_002288905.1 Enhydra lutris kenyoni | reverse complement strand
TTTTTTTTTTAATTGCACCTCATTAATATCTTTTTGGATTTCAACTTGGTTAGATTTTAGTTCTTTTATTTCTCCAGAAAGGACTTTTATCTCTCCAGAGAGGGTTTCTCTAATATCTTCCATGCCTTTTTCAAGCCCTGCTAGAAACTCGAGAATCGTCATTCTGAACTCTAGTTCTGACATATTACCAATGTCTGTATTGATTAGGTCCCTAGCCTTCAGTACTGCCTCTTGTTCTTTTTTTTGTGGTGAGCTTTTCTGCCTTGTCATTTTATCCAGATAAGAGTATATGAAGGAGCAAATAAAATACTAAAAGGGTGGCAAAGACCCCAGGAAAAAGCACTTTAATCAAATCAGAAGAGACCCCAAATCATGGGGGGGTGGGGGAGCAAGGGGATAAAAAGAAGTTCAGAAAAAAAAATGAAAAAAAGCAAACAAATAAAGAAAAAATATAAAAAAGAAAAAATATATATATACATTAGACTGGTGACTAGAACAGGGTCACCCACTTAATTTTGGGAGTATTTTGGTCTCTTAGAAGAAACTACCTCCCAGAATTTTAAAGAATGAAAAATGTATATAAGGGTAAACAGAATGAAGTGATGGAATATGCCTGTAAAGATGAAAAAAAAATTTTTTTGAATTTCTAAAAAAAGAGTCGATAGAGTAAGTTGGTTGGGAGAATAAAGAAAAAGAAAATGGAGAGAATTTGCTTGGGCTGGAGACTAGAACAAGCCCGGAGCTAGATTTAGGGTATATTTTGATCTATTAGAAGTTGTACCCCAAATTTTTTAGAAGAAAAAGCCCTATGTGTATACAAAAAATAAAGTTAAATACAATGAAGGATAAAATATGACTATAATAATGAAGTTAGTTCAAAAAAGATTATAATTATTTTTTATGAAAGGTATTGTTAAGATAAACTAGTTAAGAAATGTTAAAAAAGAAAAGGGTAAAAGTTAAAAAAGTTTAGCAGAAGAAAAAAATTAAATTAAAAAAAATTAAATTAACTGCAAGACTAAAGAATCATGGGGAGAAAGCCATGAGTTCTGTGCTTTGCTTTCTCCTCCTCTGGAATTCCGCTGCTCTCCTTGGTAAGTGGACTTGGTCTTGGCTGGATTTCTTGTTGATCTTCTGGGTGAGGGGCCTGTTGTAGAGATTCTCATGTGTTTTTGCCCCAGGCGGAATTGCACCGCCCTTACCAGGGGCCAGGCTAATCCGCTCGGGTGGCTTTCTGGAGCTTTTGTCCCCTGAATGCTTTCCGTAGAGTTCCGGAGGACAGGAATGAAAATGGTGGCCTCCCAGTCTCCGGCCCACAGGAGCCGAGAGTTTGGGGTCCCACTCCTCAGTGCGCCCTCAGAGAAAAGCGCTCAATCACTCCTGTCTCCCTGGCTTCTGGCCGCACTCCGAGCTCACCCAGCCTGCGACCCATTCAAGGTAACCCCGAGCTGAGAGCTCACTCCTCAGCTCTGTCTCTGTAGCTGGCTTCCCCACTCTAATACCTGCAAGCTCTGCGACACTCAGACACCCCCGATCTTTCTGTGACCCTGCGGGACCTGGGGCCTCGCTGACCTCTCATGGCCTTCACCCCAGTTTAGCATCTGGAGTGATGTCCCTCAGTGGAGCAGACTTTTAAAAGTCCTGACTTAGTGCTCCGTTGTTCCGCCACTTGCTGGGAGCCGGCCCCTCCCACCGCGGTCTATCTTCCCGTCGCTTTGGATTCACTTCTCCGCCGGTCCTACCTTTCAGAAAATGTTTGATTTTCTTTTTCTAGAATTGCTGTTCTTCTTCTCTTTGACCTCCTGTTGGATTTGTAGGTGTTTGCAGTGGTTTGATAAGCTATCTAGCTGATCTCCTGCTACCTGATGTAGTCTCAGCCTGCTACTTCTCCGCCATCTGGACTCCTCACCCTAAGATTTCTTTTTAAGATTTTATTTATTTGAAAGAGATCACAAGTAGGCAGAGGCAGGCATAGAGAGAGGGAGGCAAGCTCCCCGCTGAGCAGAGAGCCCAATGTGGGGCTCAATCCCAGGACTCTGGGATCATGACCTGAGCCAAAGGTAGAGGCTTTAACCCACTGAGCCACCCAGGTGCCCCTGCATGTCCATTCTTTACAGAAGAGCTCCAGTTGAGTATGAGAGGTCAATAAGATCTGTGTTTGTGTTCTTTATTGGAGACTAGGTCCAGATTAGGTTGTATTTATTATGCTGTACTCTTCAGAGTTTGGAGAATAACCCCAAACATGTGTCCTGGCTATGACAAGCTTGAAGTGAACAATTTTCCATATTTGTCTAAATAGGACATACAGCTAAATCTTGTGGGTAAGAAATCTATACATTTTTGAAGCTTTGTTTGTTGAGACTGTTATCATTTGTTCTGTAAGCAAATATTTGTTAGGTAATAATGTTTTGTAGGCCTCTAAATAAGTAGTCTTCAGTTGGGGAAACAAAGATGAGTAAAATTTATTTCCTTCACTCCAGGCGCTCAGTCACACTTGGCATATTTCAAATGCTTATTAGCAACCTGTGATTTGTGACTGTTGCATTGGACAGTTGGAGTACAGGTCTAACTTTACATATATAAACAAAAAGAGAGGTTTATGATAATCTAGGAAGACTCAGTCTGGACTGTTAAGTTCAGCTCTAAAAACTTCACCTATGTCTTGAGAGTCTTTTGCCTGTAAGAATTCTGGGATNAGAATTCTGGGATCATAGCTTATCATTTGATTATTTTTGTAATTGCATACACAGTGTAGTTATATGTCCAAATCAGCTATACTTTAATCATATATAGAATTTTCCAGAGCTTTGAAAAAAAAAATCCTGCAGTGTTATCTGGCAGTTTCATTTATTAAGTAGGACATTACCTATTAAATATTTGTGTCATAAAGTAAGTAATATATCCTGATTGGTCCCAGAATAACAGTTAAAGATTTAGACATTTCCATTATTTGAGTGGTTTTAGTATTTTGAGGGATCTGATGTTCTGTGGTAGTGGAATTATCAGTGGATAAAGTGACCCATATCTGTTTTATGTTGTCCATCACTATTTATAAACCTGTTTCCCTAGTTTAGAAGGTGGTCAGGGAATTTTTAAGTATGCTAATGTCTCCTGGAGTGGTATTGGTAGAGAGACTTTACATAGTTGTCCTGTTTTTAGTCATTACAGGACATTAATTTTTCCAAAGGCACCTTCTGCTTTTGGTATCCTTGTCCAGAGCTGCCTAATTTTTAGAACACAGAACCTTTGGTCATCTTTTTGATACCACTTGTTTTATCTTGAGGGTCAGAAATTTGTTTTGATTTCTAGCTTTTTGAAATATTAAGCAACATCTTCTAAATTGGCATTTTTTTCAGTGACTTTTTTTTTTTAATTGGCATTTTTGAGTCCCGTTTTCATTAAAAAAAAAGTCAAGCCCATCTACCTTTACAGATTAGCTCTTGAGGATGCTCCAGAATATTGTTTGAAATTTTTCCTGGGTCAGGTTTCCTGGGTTTTCAGTGTCTGCTACTTATTCCTCTTATTTTGTTTATAATTTTTAATTTTTGTCCAATCCATCCATGAGGGAAAAGCTTCTGGAATGGCCTTATATAGAACATTTCCTATTTGCTTCCCCTTTCAGGGTCATATCTTGAATTATGAAGAACTGGGTATTTAAACCATCTCCTAGTTTTTGGATCTTTGTTGTTATTGATTTTGCTGCTTTTAACTATTTTGTTCCCATTTGAGGGGGTAAAAATTAAGTGAACTTGTTGGTACAGACTCCAGGACAATATCTTAACAACATTCTGAATTCTTCAGCAAATTTGTTTTTTGAAGGTTAAGAAAATCCTTGATTATAGCTCTCTACTTGACTCCAGACCAAGGTTAAAATACCAGGTTTCTTTAGACCTGCATTCTTCCGTAATAGTTTTGAAGAGATGTGATATGATGTAATTATTTTGTCCTAAGAAAACTTTGAGCAAAAAATCACCCTTTTGGAGGTAAAAGAAGGTGCAGAAAGATAGAAGGAATTTGATACAGATAAAGCTGGGTAGAGGGAAAGGTGTGATGAGGTGGATTTCAGAAGGTTTGAATGGCAGTGAGTTTTCAGTGTTTCATTTGCGGTCTCAGCATACCAATCAAAAGTTGACTGTAGGGGCACCTGGGTGGCTCAGTGAGTTAAGCCTCTGCCTTCGGCTCAGGTCATGATCTCTCAGGGTCCTGGGATCGAGCCCCACATTGGGCTCTCTTCTTGGTGGGGAGCCTGCTTCCCCCTCTCTCTCTGCCTGCTTCTCTGCCTACTTTTGTGATCTCTCTCTCTGTCAAATAAATAAATAAAATCTTAATAAAAAAAAGTTGACTGTTGAATACTTTAGGCTTTTCCCCCATGATTTTTCTAGAGCTCCGTTGAATGTATTAATTTTGGTATATCAGAAGTTCCTTAAAATGGTTATAAGTAATTCTAAGTCATTTTTTAAGCAAAGTTTTGCCACTTACCGAGTTAAACACAAGAGTTAGGATTGTAGTGAGAACTGTCAGAAGGAGGTTGTGCCTTTGACATAAACAATGACAAGAAAAAGGCACTGCGTTTGTCCAAAGTGTGTTTGCTAATGGTAGATGAGGGTCCCCAGCCAAGCAGAGGAGAAGAAGGAGCTTCTGATCAATGACCGCAACCACTGATGATCCTGAAATAAGCAGGAAACCAAGTGAACTTCTACAAATGCCAGGCCTTTAGGGTTACTCATGAAGATTTCATAGAGGGCCCAAAGCCAAATTTGACCATTCTAGCAGCCAGTTGTCATTGCTCTAATGGGACATTGGTCTTTAGGGCCAGTTTATACTGATTTGGAGCCTTAGCCCGTTGCCTCTGTCTGTTCCCTATGAAGTACTTCCTTCTACATTTGATATGTGCAAGACAATAAGGGACAAAACAGGGATACCTAAAATGAGATTTTGTATAAATAGATGAACAAAAATGTGAAAACAAACCAAGCAGTGGGAAAATAGGATAATGGCAAAAATTTTTACCAAATGGTTCACTTCTAAGTCAGAAGGTAGTGTTATCATATAGACAAGACAGAGTATAAAAAATACACTTATCTGGAGATCTGTTTGGATGTCTCAGATAAAGTAGATTCAGCAATAAAGAACTCAGTGAAACTGGTCAAAGTTAAGATTGTTTTCGAGAGACTCATCTGGCAATAGGTCTGACACCTCCTGGAGTGGGGCTCAAGAAGCCACTGATCTTTCCTGTTGGTACAAGGATCTGCTGGAATACTGTCAAGTGATGTATTCTAAATCTTCTTGTGAGGATCGTCCAAGGAAGAGATGAAGATTACCACTTGATAACTGAAACAAGAGCTGGGAAAGGGGAGTTATGCTGGTTAGGCCCATCATTTTGAGTAAATCCAACTGCTAATTTTATATAAGGTTTATGAGTCGAGGGAGGGGATTGATGTCAGACTTAAAAACGTGGTTATTCTGGTAAGACCTAGGGCCAGCTGCTTTCAGCAGATTTACTGCTAAGTTTTTGTTGAATGGTTGGCCTTCGAAGTATGAGACTATCACTGAATGATTGGCTTCCAGAGGCAAGCTGTCATTGATCAGTTAAGATTAAACTGAGGTGGGGCACCTGGGTTGCTCAGTGGATCAAAGCCCCTGCCTTCGGCTCAGGTCACAGTCCCAGGGTCCTGGGATCGAGCCCCACATCAGGTTCTCTCCGCTCAGCAGGGAGCCTGCTTCCTCCTCTGCCTACCTCTCTGCCTACTTGTGTTCTCTGTCAAATAAACAAAACTAAAAAAAAGATTAAACTGAGGCAAGTTGTGATTGATCAATAGTTTTAAAATAGATTTAATCAAGTAGGTTTAAAACAGTTTCAGATTCACTTGTTACTGGCTATAGAACAATCTTTTATTAGGACTTTTACTAGACTCTTTTATTCCTAATAAAACCTGTTCCTAATAGGTTTCCTGGTTCATAGTTTTTGCTAGATTTACTTTTTAAAAAATGAAGTGAAATTCACATAGCCATTTTTAAATGGAGAGCCGAGTGGCATTTAGTACATTTAATAGTTACTCCTTAATCTCCTACCCTACCCCTGATAATCACCAGTCTACTTTCTGTCTCTATGGATTTACCTATACAATATTCTGCTTTCTTTTACTGGGTGTGTTTTCAAGGCTTATCCACATTGTGGCATGTATCAGTACGTCATTCCTTTTTATGGCTGAGTAGTATTCCATGCATCTGTATACCATAATTCATTTAACCATTTCTTTTCTTTTTTTTTTTTTTTT
>NW_019155242.1:0-6682 GCF_002288905.1 Enhydra lutris kenyoni | reverse complement strand
GCAGGTCCCTCTTCCCCAAGTCCTCTGTTATGCCTGAGGTGGCCCACCAGGGCCTCAGGACATGGAAGAACAGAGTAAAGAAGGTCAGGGGGCTGTATGGGGACATTTGGGGGTGGGGAAAATCCTTTGGGCCATGCAGTGGGCTAAATAATGACCCCAAACATACCCAGGTCTTAATCCGTGGAAACTAGATGTTACCTTACAGGAAATAAGGTCTTGGCAGATGGGATGAAGTTAGGGATCTGGACTGTGGAGATCATTGTAGATTATCTGGGTTGGGTCCTAACTCTATCAGAGTGTCCTTCTAAAGGGGAAACAGAGGGTGACTTTCTGCACACAGAGCAGCATGAGGGAACATGACCACAGAGACCCAGAGTGGAGCAGTGACTCCCCAGGTTAAGGCATACTGGCAGCCACCATCACCCCCCAAGAAGCAGGAGAAGGATTCTCTCCTTGAGCCTCTGGAAAACGTGGAGCTCAACCACTCTTGATTTCTGTGCAGCAACCCTGATTTGGGATTCTGGGGTTCAGGACATGGCTCCCAAAATGTGTGACCTTGGCTTCCTGACCCTTTCAGGAGGAAGGAATTTGAGAACTGGCAGGTGGAGGAAGGACTTTGTGACTTTTCCCTCCCTCTACCCAGAGGAAAGGAACATCACAAGTCTGATGACAGATGGACAGAGGGATGGATCCGGCAAGCAGGTTTCTTCAAGCCACTTCAGTTACCACCCACAGCTCAAACCGTTTGTTCTCCCAGGTGTGGCTCCAACTTTCTACTCTTCGGTAAATCTAGCAACAACCCCTCAGGTTTAGCCATTTATTGGGGTCTTCACTTCTTTATGAAGGCTCCTGTGCCACATAAACCTCATATGAAATACATTTGTACACTTTCCTCTGGTTCACCTGTCCTGTGTTACAGAGTCCCAGGGAGATCTCAGCAGGGCAGAGGGAAACAACGTATGTCCTTCATATCACAGCTTTCTGACCTCCCTGTGAGAGCTTACATTTCTTTTGTCTTAAGATCCCAAGAGTGTGGCATTTGATACTGGGGCCCGAGGAAGTTAATACAGACAGGTAATCAGAGATGCTCCCTCCAGGGGGAAGGCAGAAAAGGCAGAAGCTCTCCTTCTCTGGAGCCTTGCTCTGCTCCTCTTTGCAGCAAAGTCCTCACAGGGTTGTCTGTACCCCTTCTTCCATCTCCCCTCATCTGACTTTCCTGAACTTCCTCCAACCACATCTTCACCCCTTTCCTGCCCCTTATGTCAAATATGCCATTATTTGGTCCCCAGTGACAAACTTGTCTCCAAGTGCCTCATTTTCTCTATGTACAATCAGTCCCTTTCCTCCCTATTGATTATGTCCTTCCAGGAGCTGCGGGATTTGTCATCTCTGCCTGGAAGGACCCCTCTGCTGATTCCAGACAGTCATAGCCTGCTCCATCCCTGACATTCTCAGAATGAAAATCTCTAAAGTCTTTGACCCCATCCTGCCAGATGCTCAGAGAAGACACTGGTCTTCATACTTGCTCCTCTTTTTACCCCTACCTCCCCCGAATCATTTAGAAATCCTGGGGGGGGGGTGTTTTGTTTTGTTGTTGTTTTGTTTTTTAAGATTTTTATTTATTTATTTGACAGAGAGAGATCACAAGTAGGCAGAGACACAGGCAGAAAGAGAGAGAGGGAGAAGCAGGCTCCCTGCTGAGCAGAGAGCCTGATGTAGAGCTCGATCCCGGGACCCTGAGATCATGACCTGAGTCAAAGGCAGAGGCTTTAACCACTGAGCCACCCAGGTGCCCCCAAAATCCTGTTTGTTCTATCATCATTCTATATCCAAAAATAAAGCCCCCACTCTCCGTGGTTGGAGCCAGCATCGTGTCCCACCTGGGGCACCAGCAGTACCCTCCGAATCCCTGTCTTGCCATCGTGGACGACTCTGGCTGCTCCTGAGCAGAACAGCCGTGGGGATCCTACTGAAAGGAAAGTTCAGTCATATCTCTGCTCTCCTCAAAGGCTTCCAGATTCTTGCATTTTCTTTTTTTTTTTTTTTGAGCTTTCTATCTTTTCTTTTATAATTTTTTTCTTTTTTTTTATACATATAATGTATTATTAGCCCCAGGGTACAGGTCTGTGAATCGTCACATTTACACACTTCACAGCACTCACCATAGCACATACCCTCCCCAATGTCCTAACCCCACCACCTTCTCCCTACCTGTCCCCACCACCCCCCTCAGTCAGATTCTTGCATTTTCTGCAAGGCTCACATGATTTGCACCAGGAGGATGTCTGCACCTCTGTGGGCTCTACACTCCTACCCCTGGGTCTCCACCCCCATGAGGTTTCCAATTCCTCAAGGTCTCCACACCCTCAGGGTCTGCATCCCATGGGGTCTGCACCCCCAGTCCCACAGGGTCTGCACCCCCACCAGATCAGCCCCATCATCCCAGCATCCTTACCTTGCACTCCTGTGCTCTCAACCCCATCCTCTTGTTTCCACACCAGCCCTCTTCCTGTCTCAGAGTGACTTCACTCACCTTTCCCCATTGTCCATTTCTTGGGATAATTTTCTCTCAGGAAAATACAGAACCTACTCTGTCACCTGACTTCAAGGCTTTGCTCAAATGTCACCTCCTCAGCTCTTAGTTCCAGAACATGGTCCCCAATATGCCATGTGCGCTCAGTCTGCATGACTTTTCTGCAAACACATATTCTACCCAAAGTGATCTAATATTATTTCTTATTTATTTCTTTTGATTTCTTGTCTCCAGAATGACAGTTCTTGATGACAGAGATTTTGTTGTGTTCACTGATGCACCCGAAACCAAAACAAGGTGGCACATAGTAGGTGTTCAGTAGTACTTGCTGAAGGAGTCTATTCTTAACTGAATACGACTTGATTCAAAATCGTGTGAGTCACACACACACACGGGGCTAGTTGGCTTTTAAGACTGAGCCTGAAGATGATTAGGACTTGGAGATGCAGGGTTGGGGAGGAAAGGGCACTTCAGGAGAAGGAAGGGCACATGCAAAACCTTGGCCCAGCTTGTTGTGGAGATGTTGCAAGACGCAGGGAGAGGTAGAGATCCCGGTGGAGGGTCCAGTGGGGAGCGGACCATGCCAGGCCTTCAAACCCAGCCTTGGTCTTGGCCCTGGAGAGGATCCATAGCTCTTCATGCTGTGGAGGAGGTGGATGATAATGGTCTCCCAAGACTCAATGTGCTGAGGAGAGAGAGGGAGGCTGGAGGCAGGTGGGTCAGAAGTCTGGGGAAGAAAGGAGGCCACAGGTGCAAGTAAGGTCAGGATGGGGCGGAGACTGGCAGCAGGATGAGCCTAGGAGGAAGGATGGGCAAAACTGAGTGATGTATGGGTCAGGCAGAAGGGAGGGAGGTCACAGTGGAGAACCACACCCCAGTTCTGGCCTTAGAGAGGAGAGCCCTGTCAACCATGTGAGGGAAACCCCGTAGAGAAGTGGCTTTGGGAGGAATGTGGCAGCTCAATTCTGGCCATGCTGAGTGGAGCAAGGCTGGGGCCATCCTGGAGCAGGTGTTGGTGGGATGTTGGGTGGTGAGCTGCCCACGTCACTCACCTGAGGGATTAACTGGGGGTGGGCTTTGCCTCCTCCAGGCCCCCTGCAGGCCTGGCTGTCTCCTTCCTGAGGAACCTCACTCTGAGGGAAGAGATCAGGGTCTTTCAGTCTAATCATGGGGGTGCAGGGTGAACTGATTCACCCGTGTTGCCAGTTAAGCGTTTGGAGAGGTGACTGAGGTAAGAGAGGGCATGTCTTGTCCCACAGATTACCTTGAGCTGAGCAGGGACATCCCCTCACGGACACTCAGTGGAATCCTCCTTCCTGCCCCAACCTCAGCCTGTTCAGTTCCTCCTGCACCCTTCTGGGATTCAGCCACACGCCCCCGCCCTCCCTACCTCTCCCCTTCCCCTGGGGCAGTGCTCACATGAGGATGACGAGACAGAGCAGGAGAAACAGGGTCTTGACAGCTGCTTCTGCAATGGCCACCAGAACCAACTCTGCCATGGGCTCTGATTTTACTGTAGGGACATGGGACGAGGACAGATTCATGGGCTTGAACGCGGCCCTGTGTCCTTCACTCCAGCACGACTCTGGCCGTTGGTTCTCCAAGCCTTCCTGCATCACTGGATGTGGGACCGTCTGTTTCTGGGGCTCACCCCACCTCATACACTGCCCTTCCAGCAGGAGGACTGGACAAATACGCAAAAGCTGGACTTCATCAAAGTGAATCGTCTTGTTCACTTGATCCTATTGAGAATGTAAGAAGGCAACCTACGTATTGGGAGGAAATACTAGCCAATCACAGATCTGATAAAGGTGTAGTGTGTAGCACATATAAGGAACACTTACTCAACTACAAAAAGGCAACCAACCCACTTCAAAAATGGACAAAGGACTTCAAAAGTTTCTCCAGAGAAGATATGCCAATGATAAAAATGTCCATGTAAAAACGAATGACATTAGTCATTACAAAATGCAAATCAGACCACACTGGGACAGTCCCTCACACCCACAAGTATTCTATAATTATTTTGAAAAGGAAAACAACAATGTTGGGAAGAGTGTGTAGAAAAGGGAACCCTCACACACTTGTGGTGGGGGTGAAAAACGGTGCTGCCACTGTGGGAAACAGTCTGGCATTATCCTCAAAACCTTAAAACACAGAAACTACCCTTGGACCCCGCATTTCCACTCCTGGACATATGCTCGAGAAAACTTAAGAGAGTGTTCAAACAAAAACGTGTCCTCCAGTGTTCTTAGCATTATCATAGCCCCAAACAGAAACCACCCACATGTCCATCGCCTGATCAGTGGTTGGATAGAACATGGGACATCCATGCAATAGAATAGTATCCAGACAAAAAAGAATTAGTACTCATACAAGCTCTATGGATGATCCTTGAAAATGTTTGGTAAAATGAAAGTCAGACACAAGAGTCCATGGTTTGTGGGATTTCGTTTAGTTGACATGTTCCCAGTGGGCAAATCCGCAGACACAGAAGGCAGGTTCCTGGTTGCAGGGGGTCAGGAGGAGGAGGAGTAGGGAATGACTGTCTAAGAGGCAGGGGGTTTCCCATTAGGGATGATAACAATGCAGTGGGGGGGTGGGTGGAGTCAGGTAGTAGTGATGGTCCTACAACACTTTGAACGTCCCCAGAACCACCTATTGTACACTTCGAAATGGCCAAAATAGCACGTTTTCTTACAGGTGAATTTTTCCTCAAGGACACAATACTGCATATATATAAAAAATACTGTATAACAGTTTCCACCTGGTACTGGCAAAGATCAGAACATTCACCCCATGGAGGGTTGGTGAAAACATAGGTTTTGACCCTGGCTATTGGGAAAATAAACTCGTCCACCCTCCGTGGAGAAAACTTTGCCCTGTCTCTCAAGAGACAAAGACAAAGAACCTATGATTGAGCTATTTTGGTTTTAAGAATGTAGCCCATAGGGGCACCTGGGTGGCTCAGTGGGTTAAGGCCTCTGCCTTCGGCTCTGGTCATGATCCCAGGGTCCTGGGATCGAGCCTCGCATCGGGCTCTCTGCTCAGCAGGGAGCCTGCTTCCTCCTCTCTCTCTGCCTGCCTCTCTGCCTACTTGTGATCTCTGTCTGTCAAATAAATAAATAAAATCTTTAAAAAAAAGAATGTACCCCATAGATACACACACACACACACACACACACACACACACACACACACACGGGCACGCGTACAAGAAATGAGATGCAAGAGTATGGAGTACAGTGTTGCAGTGTTTCTGTTGGTAGAAGAAAATGAATGCCATGATTTTCCATTAAGAGAAGACACACTGGGATGCCTGGGTGCTTAGTGGGTTAAAGTCTCTGCCCTAAGCTCAGGTCATGATCTCAGGGTCCTGGGATTGAGCCCCGCATCGCAAACACACTAAGACTCAGAGCAGCCCATGGACACTGGCTACTTCCCAGGAGGAAATTGTATGTCTAAGGACAGAATCTCCTGTACATTTTGGATGTTTGTCCGTGTGAATATATTACGTGTCGGAAGTACTTAAAAAAGCAGCTGTTGGGGAGAATAAAAGATGCGACAGGAGGAGTCATCAGGAGATGCATGATAAGGGGCGGATCTGCTGGGTTCACGTTGCCCTGTTCTCCCTTCTCCCGATGATGGGGTGGGGAGGTGGCAGAAGAGAAGAGGGGAGTCGATGGGGACAGCAGCTCACAGGGCCACGGTGCCTGGGGAGGGAGAGGAAACACTGGCTTCACCCACAGGGGGTCTAGGCCATCTCCATGAGTGCAGAAAGTGGAAGGGACACGACTCTGTGCTGAGGTTTGAAAAACCCCACTCTCTATACCCAGGGAGGAGGCTCCTTCCTACCTGGGCTGTGTTCCAGGCAGACACCAGTTGTTGGGTTCTGTGCGGCACCTGGGATGGGAAGAGGGCATTTCCCTCTTCAGTGAGGTGGGGGCGTGTGAGATACATGTAGGTATCTTCTCCTCACCCCCAGAAACCACAGAAACACAGGAGGGACAGGGCTTGAGTCCTTCTAGGTCCCACACTCAGACAGACCTTCCAGTAAAACTAGAGGCTCCCCAAACTGACCTTCCTGCCCCTCACCCCTTCGGGGAATTGGGCATCCTTGCCCCACACTCACAGGTGACATTGAGCTGG
>NW_019155241.1:2086-6683 GCF_002288905.1 Enhydra lutris kenyoni | reverse complement strand
GGACAGGACTGGAAGAGATTATGCTGAGTGAAATAAGTCAAGCAGAGAGAGTCAATTATCATATGGTTTCATTTATTTGTGGAGCATAACAAATAGCATGGAGGACATGGGAAGATGGAGAGGAGAAGGGAGTTGAGGGAAATTGGAAGGGGAGGTGAACCATGAGAGACTATGGACTCTGAAAAACAACCTGAGGGTCTTGAAGGGGCGAGGGGTGGGAGGTTGGGGGAACAAGGTGGTGGGTATTAAGGAGGGCACGTATTGCACTGAGCAGTAGGTGTGGTGCAAAAACAATGAATACTGTTACGATGAAAAGAAATTAAAAAAAAAAAGAGGTAATTTTGCCAGAATTAATTACCAGAAAACTATCCATGCTTTCATCACTGTTCTATGTGATGATAATAAAATGATAGCCAAGAATAATTGACATATAAACAAATATTGCCAAACTTGGAGGGAAAAAAAAAAGCTAAAGTAACAAAGGCATGACCCCCATATGAAGTGATCAACATGAGAGATTAATTAAGATTTGTTTATGGTAGTTGAGTGATAGAAATGTGTGCTGATGGATGCATTTGCCAGGACCATGTGATGTTGGTAGGACCAGGGTACAATAAGTTTTGTGTAAAATGCTGAGAATGAGGGTATATTAGTTTCCTATGTCACGGTAATAAATTACCACAAATTTAGTGGCTTAACACAACCATAATTTACTCTCTTACCTTCCTGGAAAAGTACAACACAAATCTTACTAGACTACAATCAAGAAATGGGTGGGGTAATATTTGTTTCCAGAGGATCAAGCAAAGAATTTGTTTCCTCACCAATTCAGCTTCTAGATCACCTGGATTCCTTGACTCATCATGCCTCCTTCCTTCACCTTCAAATCCACCAAATATTTTATCGTTTCCTGACTTTACAGTTTTCTCTGACCACAGGCAAGAAAAGTTCTCTATTTTTAAGGATTGGAGTGATTAAATTGGTCCCACAAGGGTAATCTATCATAATCTCACCTCAAGGTCCTAGCATTAATTACATTTGCCAGATGCCTTTTGCCATGTAGAGTGACATATTCACTGATTCCCAGGGTTAGGATGTGGACATCCTTGTGGACTTATCATAGATAAATTTATGTGTGCAGTAATATTTTGTTTGCTTGTCTTCTTTTGTTTTATCAACCAATGTCTTTCTACTGACCTTCATAAGAAAAGCTTTTTATAGATCTCTATAACAATATATACCTACTTTAAAGAAACATAGAGGAAATATAGGAGAGATACTTAGGTAGTTCCATATATAGCTATGAGACATATGTGTGTAGGCAATTTATGTATATACATTAGTATTTTACTAATTTACAGTTAAATTTATATTTAATATAAATATATACATATATTTATATATGCGTATATATGTATAAACATTTATATACATATAAAATCTTTATATCCTATACATATATATACACATGTGTGTGTGTGTGTGTGTGTGTATAAAATCTTTATGTCCTACCTCTTGTCTTCATACTTCCTGCAATGTCTAAAACAGGGCTATGTATGAAAGAGATATTTGGGAAATACCTACTGCTAAATAAAATGAATGTTTTCTCTCTTTTTTTGTCCTAGATGGTTTTTGAACTCCTGAAACTTTAGAAAGTGGCCACCATGGGAGTTCAAGCCTCTAATAAAGTATTAAGATAATCCTATTGCACTGATAAAATCATAAACAAAGCATAAAGCAAAAAAATTATTACATTATGTTCATCACCCTCTCTTATCTTGAGCATAGATGGGAAATACAGGCACCAGACTGTCGTCCAGAATTTCTAATAGAGTTGAACCCAAAGGAGGACATTCTCCTACCATGCCTTACTTTTCAGTGACAAGGAATGTGTAACAGCCACACTGTGTCCTTATATTCTCGTCACTGTGTGTGCATGTAGGTAATTCACTTGAGTCATGTTTATAACGGCATTGACAGCTACTAGTTGGTTTTTGCAATGGAGTCTCACAGGCAAGAGCTGATAGAAAGGGAGATGGCCCTGTTTGAGTTATAGAGCTATGCGAACACGACACAAAAGCAGCAGACCCTGCAGCTACTGTCATTACCTCAAATAAATATTTGTTGAATAGATGGCCTTGCTATGCAATCTTTCTTCTTAAGGGTAGCGCTAAAGGGAGTTAACTATTGATGATAAAGTGAGTCTTTCCCTGCTGTGAACTTATTTTCTGAGACTATATCAATAGGACATTAAATAATCAAAATAAGTCGGAAAAAAAGGGGACCAAGTTCAGCTGAGTTCAACGAATCTGCAAGAAGCAAACCTTTCAAGCCGGGCACAGCGCCAGGTGCAGTTAGACACACTGCTAAATGAGGAGCTGGGCTTGGGCTCTGTTCTCCACCTAATAATTTAGTTGACAGAGTAACATAAAATTACGTGTGATACGTCGATATATCTATGAGATACAAAGAGAACAAAGAAGAGAAACTACATCCAGGTGTTGTAAAAGAAACTTTCATAAGGGAGGAGTTTTATAGATAACTTTATCATATCCTTTATTTCTTTGTCGTGTAGAAGTGTTTCTCTGTTTTTGTTTTGAGTCCTCATTTATCATCCAGTAAATTTTGAGGAACCTGAAATGTGTTTAAAAAACTTAAACCTGTCAATATTATTATTATTAATTAACTTTTAATTTAAATAGTAATTTGATTCATTTAAAAGTTATAGCAAACATATTTTATTACTATTTTATGAAAAAATAGCTATAAATTTTTAAAAAAAGAATAATTTATTAAAGAGTGTCATTGGCTTACATTTTTATAGCTCTTTAAGATCTGGTCTGGAAGGAGACAGCCATATTCTCATAGCTACATTGATTGCAGTACGTTCCTTTGGTTTAAGAATGTGAGGAAAATTTAATCCACATAGTTATGTCATTGGAAAAGAAAATCTATTCGAATAAGCATTTCAGTTCATGTAGATAACTGTCTTTGCTACTACCTTAGAACTCAACAACTGGTATTTTCTTTTTTAAATTTTATTTTATTTTATTTTTATTAATGTATATTATTTGCTTCAGGGGTATGGGTCTGTGAATCATCAGTCTACACAATTCACAGCACTCACCATAGCACATACCCTTCCCAATGTCTATATTTTCTTAAGATTAGTTACAATGTACCTTTAGGAAACATTTCAAAGAACTTTTGAACTCTGCCATGTTAAAATTAATTGGTGTATCTTGAATTTTGAATAAATCTTTTATCCATGTATGAATTTGTTACATTGTAATTTGGTCACTTAGAATATATCAACTCACTAATTCATGTATATCCTTTAAAATGACACATTTGTTTCATGCAATATCAAAAATCCCAATCCTTAATAATACTGCCAGTCTCACCAGGAAAATTTTGAACATTGCAAGGCTATCATATTCATATTGACCAATAGCAGTTTTCCAAAATCTAATTTTCATTTGAAAACTTGAAACTCATCATTGGCAAAGACGTTTTCAGTTATTGTCCTTGAGGTGACAAGCTCAGTTTATTTTCTTCAAAATATCTGCCAAGTACCCACATTTGAATAATCATTATGTAATTCTTGTGGATAAAAACTGGGTTTCATGAAAAAAAAAAAAAACAAACAAAAGAACATGTTTAGCTTAAAAGTCACACAAGTGTTTTTCCTTGAATCAAACATTATATTTTAAAATGCAGCAAAAATGCTTCCTGTGTCCTTCTGATTGTTTTTACCCAAAATGTTAAAATAATGTATGCTATTGAGTCATAATTAATTTAAAATAAAATTTACTTCTTCATAAAAAATATTCTTAAAGTGGCATATTTTGTTTTTCTCTGAAAGTACACAGTGGGGAAGAATTACAGTAACAGCTAGCTAACTGAGTTTTGTGCCTCTGTTTGATTCATGTTAAGGCCCTTTGTTCATCATTACTTTTGCACCATTAATGCAAATGTCTAATATCTTGGTTTTATGAAAATAATTTTGACCTTGTAGACCCACAGAAGCATCTTGGGGTTGTAAAAGTCCATGAAGCTCACATTAAGAGACAATAATTTATAAATTATAGAATAAAATTCAGCAGAATAAGAATAAAATAAACATAAATAACCTCAAATCATCCAGTGTTATGATAATGGTGCATAATTTTTCAGACTTTTCTTTTTTTCTGAAAGACCATATATGCCTTGCATAATGACAGGTACACAGTAGGTAATAAGGATGTATTTGTAAACTAATTGTATAAGGAAAACACACACAGCATATACCTTGGATTGACACTGTACAAAATGGTAGTCAGTAGCCACATGTGGCTATTGAAGCCTAAATTAAATTTTTCTTTTTAACTTCATAATATATTATATTGTTAACATAATTTTGGTCAAGCAAATTTCTAAGAGGTAAGAAGAAGCCAAGATAATTCCAATATTTTTAAGTTTCCAATTTATTAAACAAAGAAATATTTGAACTGATTTATAAACTTTATTGTATTTATATTTAACTACTAGAGGATTTTCCACAGAATACTTTTATTTCAATTATTCCACTGCACATATGTGTTTAGAGAAAGTATTA
>NW_019155241.1:0-1988 GCF_002288905.1 Enhydra lutris kenyoni | reverse complement strand
TATTTAATCAATATTATAAAGTCTTCAAAATTTTTGCATATGTTTCTTTTAGTATTGCTTCACTTTAAATCCACAGATTTGAAATTTCTGGGTTAAAGGGCTGTGCATTATTTGTTTGGAATTATTAATGCATATTTCTAAACTGTATCCCAAAACACCTGCAACTTTTTAAACCTCCACTAGTATCATGTGTATATGTCCATATTGTATACCAATTGGACTTTATCCATCTTTTTAAAATTGGCCTTATCAATGTGATTGAAACTCGCTGTTCTCTGTAATGTCAATTTGTATCATTGGTTTGATTTCCTTGAGTAGAACTTAAAAAAAAAAGAGAGAGAGAGAGAGAGAGAATGAGAGAGAGAGAGAGAGAGAGAAAAGAAGAAGATTGGACAGGTGGGCCTGACTGGTTCAGTTAGAAAAGCATGTGACTCTTGATCTTGGTGTCATGAATTTAAGCCCCCCACATTGGGAGTACAGATTACTTAAATAAATAGAACTTAAAAAAACAAAAAAAGGACATAATACTCTCTAGCTCTATCCATTTTGTTGCAAATGGCAAGATTTCATTGTTTTTATGACGGGATAATATTCCATTGTGTGTGTATATACCACATCTTCTTTGTATTTTTTTTTAAGATTTTATTTATTTATTTGATGGACAGATATCACAAGTAGGCAGAGAGGCAGGCAGACAGAGAGGAGGAAGCAGGATCCCCATTGAGCAGAGAGGCGGATGCGGGGCTTGATCCCAGGACCCTGGGATCATGACCTGAGCCAAAGGCAGAGGCTGTAACCCACTGAGCCACCCAGGTGCGCCTACCATATCTTCTTTACCCATTCATCAGTCAAGGGACACTTGACCCACTTCCATAATTTGGGTATTGCAAATAATGCTGATATAAACATTGGAGTACATGCATCCCTTTCAATTAAGTATTTTCTATTCTTTGGGTAAATACTTAAGAGTACAATTGCTGTATTGTAAGGTAGTTCTATTTTTAACTGTTTGTGGAATCTCCATGCTCTTTTCCAGAGTGCCTGCACCAGTAGAGAAGTTGAGGGGATGGGTGATACAGGTGATGAGGATTCAGCAGAGCACTTGTGATGGAAGTATTGAATCACTACATTGTACACCTGAAACTAATATTACACTGTATACTAATCAAAATTAACTTAAATAAAAACACTTTTTTAAGTGATTGGACAAATGATTGGACCAAAAAAAGATTGCACATTGTAAGATTCAGGGGAGAAGAGAGGTGAGAAGAGGGGTTTCACACAGAAAAAAAAAAAAAAAGATATGTGCTTCAATTAAAGAGTGTTTCTTGCTAGCATTTAATAGTTAGCCAAATAAATTACAGGTGTGTATGTATATATTGTTGTCATTCTACAAAAAGAGGGGAACTTGTTCTCAAAATTTATCAAGACTGATGACACTGTACACATACCAAGAGACTATGGAAAGTTTATTACTTACATAAATGAAGTCTTTGGAGAGAGAAGGGCAAGCCTCTCAAAAGGTTCCACAATGGCTAGAGAGGGCACCGGAAGGAGAGTGGCCTGGGTGCTTAATGTGGTTGGGAGGTTGGGTTCTTATGTGAAGCCAGGGACTCATGTGGCTAGAATCGTCCACTGACACCAAAGGAGAGAGCAGCCAGGCTTTCTTATCAACTTGCCCAGAAATGGGGTACAAGGAGATGAGGAAGGGGTGAGAGTAAAAGTTGACAGCAGACACAACTTCAAAATACGGCCCCTCCGTGGGGTGTGTTTGTGTGTTTGATTATTCTCAGCTGTTCCTGTCTCTGTGCATGTAAGGCTCTTCTATAAATCCACAAGTAACCCTCACCTTCATGAAATGACATTGTTTGCTTTTGGCTTCTGTTTCTGTAGCTTCAGCAGCCAGTTTTGGTTTGCTTCCTCTTTCCAATTTCCTTTGTGCACAAGCATCCCTGATGCCCTGGAGAACTGCTTTTTCATTTGTTTGT
>NW_019155240.1:0-6684 GCF_002288905.1 Enhydra lutris kenyoni | reverse complement strand
CAGCATCACTGGGCCTGCTCTCCCGAGGGAACTCTGCACATCTCAGTTGCCCAAACTTTCCAGAATGGGAGAAACCTTCAAGGCCCCTGAACCCACACGAATTTTATAGGCTGCTCTGGAAATATTGCGCAGTCTGACTGACACACCTTCAGCACCTACCTGCAGGAAGAAACGCACGTCAATGGACCTGAGTCTGATGATTGAACCTGACATGCCCCTAGAAACTCATCCAATACCTAGCTTAGGTTTTCAGGCCTCTGTCCCTCAGGCCTGTTCTGGAAACCAACTTATGGCCCAACCTGTGGCCCCTAGCCATACAACAGAATCCCTCTGGTCTCGAGAAGGAAACTTTGCTCTTGAGAACCGGGACCAACCCTCAGCCTAGGAGACTCCTGCATGGCCCCAGAGCCACAGCCACATTCTAAGGTCGCCCTGGACACCAAGCAGTATTGGGACCCGTCAGATTGAGAAGCTCTGTCATCTCAGATCCCTTGGAATTTCGAACCTGAGGCAGCGGATCAAAGCTTCCCTGTACCTTGGCTCTTGTGTTAACGTGAGGTGGGGTTTCCAGGCATCCATTCGGAGAGCTCTGCTTTCGAATCTTTCCATGTGGGAGACCTCTAAACTGACTCCCCTGTCCCGCAGAAGGACACCTTGTGGTTTCGAGCAGCTCACAAGCTCCAACTTGGATAAGCCTGCAAGGCTTCTTGAGGCCACCCGAGCATTCGTTGGCCATCATGGATACAAATTCCAGTGTGAGCAGACATCTCACCCTCGCCCATCCTCAGGTGCTGGGGATCCTGAAACAGCTGCTGCACATTGGAACTGTCATGCCCTCGGCACTGAACATAACCATAGCTTGTGTTTTCAGATTTCGATCCTCAAAAGCTTGGCCAGCAGGCCCTCCACCTTGGGAATTCTGGAGTCACAAGGCTGCCTTCTACCTTGCCTACAGAAAGAAGAAATGTCCTACATGTCTGCCCAAAATCCCCAATGAGCGTCCAACCACACGGCCCTCAAGGGCACCCTGATATCATAGGTCGCCCTGTGAACCAAAGCTCTGTGTAACACAGCCCGAGACCCAATCTCCTGTCGGCCAGCCAGATAGCGGGACCCATATCCTGCTGGTGGGAACTGCCTTGGTAGAGCCCGTTATTTCCATCCAACCTGGGTATGCAGGTATCTGACCCCAGAAGGTAGTGCAAAACCCTGCCCTTGTGTGTACCTGAAGCACAACAGAGTCCTCCTCCTTCCCCATGGCAGGAAAGTGGATGTTGATATGGTGGTACTACTTACAGAGTGGGAGCCACCTGCATGGCCCATGAGACCACGCACACTCAGGAGGGGCAACTGGGCCCAAACAGGCATTGTGACTCTTAGCCTGAGACCCCTTTCAAGCACAGCCTGTCGGGGCAGGACCAGGATCCCACAGAGAGAACCTATTGTGCCCCTAGACCCAAATCCTAACCCTTGGTGGTGTTGCCCAAGCCACGTGACCCACAATCAGTCTCTGGAATCACTGTTTGGGCAGGACCCCTGAGATGGAAATGAGCACTCTTCCCTTCCCCCATAAAAACACCAACCTCTTGGGAGCCTGGCAGAATCCCGAGAAAGGGAGAATATCCCATGGACCCATGTGCTCACCCGTCCATTCCGAGATCATCCTAGGTATACAGTCCAAAGAGAAAAGCCTCTGCTACTGCCTTCCAGGCACCCGAATTTCAAATCCTGAGGAGCTGCTTTCAGGGTCTGCATATCGGGCCTGCCATAACCACGCCCCTAATTCTTCCCCGGGTTGCTGTCTGGAGACCTCGTTCCCAAAGCCTTGACCACATGCCCTCCAGGATGGGACCCCCAGAACCACACCGCATCACTGGCCCTGCTCTCCCGAGGAAAAACTGCCCGTCTCAGTTGCCCAAACCATCCAGAATGGGAGACACCTGCAAGGCACCTGAACCCACCCCTAATTCGTAGGCCGCTCTGGAAAAAAGGTGCAGTATGAGACACCGTCAGCACCTCCCTCCAGGGAGACACGCACGTCAATGGGCCTGAGTCCGAAGATTCAACCTGACATGCCCCTTGGACCTCATCCAAAACCTAGCTTAAGTTTTCAGGCCTCTGTCCCTCCGATCTGTTCTGCAAAACCAACATATGGCTCAACGTGTGGACCCTGAGCCATACAGTAGAACCACTCTGGTCCCGAGATGGAAATTTTGCTCTTGGGATCGGGGTCCCACCCACAGGCTAGGAGATTCCTGCATGGCCCCAGAGCCACAGCCACATTCTAAGGTCTCCCTGGACACCAAGCATCATTGGGACCCGTCAGACTGAGTACCTCTGTCAACTCAGATCACTTGGAAATTCGCACCTGAGGCAGCGGATCAAAGCTGCCCTGTTCCTTGGCTGCTGTGGTAACGCGAGGTGGGGTTTCCAGGCATCCATTCGGAGAGCTCTGCTGTCGAATCTTTCCATGTGGGAGACCTCTAAGCTGACTTCCCCTATCTCGCAGAAGGACACCTTGTGGTTTGGAGCAGCTCACAAGCTCCAGCTTGGATAAGTCTCCAATGCTTCTTGAGGCCACCCGAGCATTCGTTGTCCATCATGGACACAAATTCCAGGGTGAGCAGACATCTCACCTTCGCCCATCCTCAGGTGCTGGAGATCTTGAAACAGCTGCTGCACATTGGAACTCTCATGCCCTCGGCACTGAACATAACCATAGGTTGCCTTTTCATATTTCGATCCTCACAAGCTTTGCCAGCAGTCCCCCCACCTTGGGAATTCTGGTGTCACAAAGCTGCCTTCTACCTGGCCAACAGAAAGAAGAAATGTCTTACAGGTCTGCCCAAGACCTTAAATGAGCGTCCAACCACACGGCCCTCAAGGGCACCCTGATATCATAGGTCGCCCTGTGAACTAATGCTATGTGTCACACAGCCCGAGACCCAATGTCCTGTCGGCCAGCCAGATAGCGGGACCCATATCCTGCAGGTGGGAACTGCCTTGGCCGAGCCCGTTATTTCCATCCAACCTGGGTATGCAGGTACCTGACCCCAGAAGATAGTGCAAAACCCTACCCTTGTGTGAACCTGAAGCACAGCAGAGTACTCCTCCTTCCCCATGGCAGGAAAGTGGATGTTGATATGGTTGTACTACTTTCAGAGTGGGAGCCACCTGCATGGCCCATGAGACCACGCACACTCAGGTGGGGCAACTGGGCCCAAACAGGCATTGTGACACTTGACCCTAGACCCCTTTCAAGCACAGCCTGTCGGGGCTGGACCAGGATCCCACAGAGAGAACCTATTGTGCCCCTAACCCAAATCCAAACCCTTGGTGGGGTTGTCCAGGCCACGTGACCCACAACCCGTCTCTGGAATCCCTGTTTGGCCAGGACCCCTGAGATGGAAAAGAGCACTCTTCCCTACCCCCAGAAAAACACCAAACTCTTGGGAGCCTGGCAGAATACAGAAAGGGAGTATATCCCATGGACCCGTGTGCTCACCCGTCCATTCCGAGACTATTATACGTATACATTTCAGATAGAAAAGCCTCTGCTACTGTCTCCCAGGCACCCGAATTTGAAATCCTGAGGAGCTGCTTTCAGGGTCTGCACATCGGGCCTGCCGTAACCTCGCCCCTAATTCTTCCCCGAGTTGCTGTCTGAAGACTTCTTTCCCAAAGCCTTGACCACATGCCGTCTAGGATGGGACCCCCAGAACCACACCACATCACTGGGCCTGCTCTCCCGAGGAATCTCTGCCCGTCTCAGTTGCCCAAACCATTCAGAATGGGAGAAAACTTCAAGGCACCGGAACCCACCCCATTTTCATAGGCCGCTCTGGATTAAATGCGCAGTATGAGACACCGTAAGCACCTACCCACAGGAAGACAAGCACGTAAATGTGCCTGAGCCCGAAGATTCAACCTGACATGCCCCTAGAACCTCATCCAAAACCTAGCTTATGTTTTCAGGCCTCTGTCCCTCCAGCCTGTTCTGGAAAACCAAAATATGGCCCAACGTGTGGTACCTGAGCCATACAGTAGGACCCATCTGGTCCCGAAAAGGAAACATTGCTCTTGGGAAAGGGGTCCCACCCACAGGCTAGGAGGTTCCTGCATGGCCCCAGAGCTACTGCCACATTCTAAGGACTCCTTGGACACCAAGCAGCATTTTGACCCGTCAGACTGAAAACCGCCATCATCTCAGATCCCTTGGAACTGCGAAGCAGAGCCACTGGATCAAAGCTGCCCTGTTCCTAGGCTTCAGTGGTAACGGAGGTGGATTTTCCAGGCATCCATTCGGAGAGCTCTGCTATCGAATCTTTCCATATGGGGACCCTGGAGCCCTCTAACTGGACTTCCCCTGTCCCGCTGAAGGACACCTTGCTGTTTGGAGCAGCTCACAAGCTCCAGCTTCGGAAAGCGACCAAGGCTTCTGGAGGCCGCACGAGCATTCATGGGCCATCATGGATACAAATTCCAGTGTGAGCAGACATCTCACACTCGATCGTCCTCAGGTGCTTGAGATCTCGAAACAGACGCTGCACATGGGAACTGTTATGGCCTCGGCACTGAACATAAGCATAGCTTTGTTTTCAGACTACCATCCTCACCCACCTTGCCAGCAGGCCATCCATATTGGGAATTCTGGAAAAACAAAGCTGCCTTCTGCCTGCCCACCGGAAGGAAGAAATGCCTTACGGGTCTGCCCAGAATCCCCAGATGAGGGTCCAGCAGCATGGCCCTCAAGGGCACCCTGATATCATAGGCTGCCCTGGGCACTGATGCTCTTTCTAACACTGCCCAAGCCCCGGACTCCTGTCAGCCAGCCACATAGCGCGACCCATATCCTGCAGGTGGGCTCTGTCTTGGTCAGGGCCCGTCATCTCCTGCGAACCTTGGTATGCAGGTATCTGTCCCCAGAAGGAAGCACAAATCCCTGCCTATGGGGGAACCTGAATCACAGCAGAGTACTCCTCCTTCCTCATGGCAGGAATGTGGATGTTGAGATGGTTGTACTTTTCTAGAATGGGAGCCAGCTACAAGGCCCATGAGACGATGCCCTCTCAGGAGGGGTAGCTGGGCACAAGCAGGCATTGAACCCTCAGCCTGAGACCCCTTTAAAGCACACCCTGATGGGGGCTGGACAAGGAAGCCAGAGAGCAGGCCTCTCGTGCCTCTTGGCCCAAATCCTAACCCTTGGTGGGGATGTCCAGGCCACGAGACCCACAACCCGCTCTGGAAACCTTGTTTGGGCGGGACCCCTGACGTGGAAAACAGCACTCTTCCCTTCCCCCAGAAAGGCAGCAAACTCTTGGGAGACGGGGAAAAACCCCAGATTGGTAGAACCTCCTATGGACCCATGTAGCAACCCTATCATTCTGAGGCCATCCTGGATATAGAGTCGAGACAGAAAAGCCTCTGCTACTTCTCCCAGGCATCCGAATTTCAAATCCTGAGGAGCTGCTTTCAGGGTCTGCAGATCGGGCCTGCCATAACTTCGCTCCTAAGTCTTCCCCGACTTGCTGTCTGAAGACTTGGTTCCCAAAGCCGTGACCACATGCCCTCCAGGATGGGACCTCCCGAACGAAATAGCATACCTCGGCCTGCTCTACCGAGGGAACTCTGCACATATCAGTAGCCCAAACCTTTCAGAATGGGAGAAACCTTCAAGGCACCTGAACCCACACCAATTTCATAGGCTGCTCTGAAAAAAATGCGCAGTCTGACTGACACACCTTCAGCACCGACCTGCAGGAAGAAACGCACGTCAATGGACCTCAGTCTGAAGATTGAACCTGACATGCCCCTAGAACCTCATCCAATACCTAGCTTAGGTTTTCAGGCCTCTGTCCCTCAGGCCTGTTCTTCAAAACCAACTTATGGCCCAACCTGTGGCCCCTAGCCATACAATACAATCCCTCTGGTCTCGAGAAGGAAAGCTTGCTCTTGAGAACGGGGACCAACCCTCAGCCTAGGAGATTCCTGCATGGGCCCAGAGCCACAGCCAAATTCTAAGGTCTCCCAGGACACCAAGCACCATTGGGACCCGTCAGAATGAGAACCTCTGTCAACTCAGATACCTTGGAACTTCGAACCAGAGTCAGTGGATCAAAGCTGCCCTGTTCCTTGGCTGCTGTGGGAACGTGAGGTGGATTTCCAGGCATCCATTCGGAGAGTTCTGCTGTCGAATCTTTCCATGTGGGAGACCTCAAATTGACTTCCCCTGTCCTTCAGATGGACACCTTGTGTTTTGGAGCAGCTCACAAGCTCCAGCTGGGATAAGCCTCCAAGGCTTCTTGAGGCCACCCGAGATTTCGTTGGCCATCATGGATACAAATTCCAGTGTGAGCAGACATCTCACCCTCGCCCATCCTCAGGGGCTAGAGATCTTGAAACAGCTGCTGCACATTGGAACTGTCATGCCCTCTGCACTGAACATAACCATAGCTTGTGTTTTCAGATTTCGATCCTCAAAAGCTTGGCCAGCAGGCCCTCCACCTTGGGAATTCTGGAGTCACAAAGCTGCCTTCTACCTGGCCACCAGAAAGAAGAAATGTCCTACAGGTCTGCCCAAAACCCCCAATGAGCGTCCAACCACACGGCCCTCAAGGGCACCCTGATATCATAGTTTGCCCTGTGAACTAAAGCTCTCTGTAACACAGCCCGAGACCCAATCTC
>NW_019155239.1:0-6688 GCF_002288905.1 Enhydra lutris kenyoni | reverse complement strand
CTTTTATTTCTCCAGAAAGGGCTTTTATATCTCCCGAGAGGGTTTCCTCTAATATCTTCCATGCCTTTTTCAAGCCGGGCTAGAACCTTGAGAATTGTCATTCTGAACTCTAGATCTGACATATTACCAAGGTCTGTATTGATTAGGTCCCTAGCCTTCAGTACCACCTCTTGTTCTTTTTTTTTTTTTTTGTGGTGAATTTTTCCGCCTTGTCATTTTGTCCAGATAAGAGTATATGAAGGAGCGAGTAAAATACTAAAAGGGTGGCAAAGACCCCAGGAAAATACGCTTTAACCAAATCAGAAGAGATCCCAAATTGTGTGGGGGAGGGGAGAAAGGGGATAAAAAGAGGTTCAGTGAAAAAAAGAAACCATTAAAGAATTAAACCATTAAACCATTAAAGAAAACGAATAAAGAAAAAATATAAAAAAGAAAAAAATATATATATATTAAACTAGTTAAAAAACGTTAAAAAGGAAAAGGGTAAAAGTTTAAAAAAATTAGCAGAAGAAGAAAAAAGAAATTGAAAAGAAAAAAATTAAATTAACTGCAATACTAAAGAATCATGGGGAGAAAGCCATGAGTCCCGTGCTTTGCTTTCTCCTCCTCTGGAATTCTGCTGCTCTCCTTGGTATTGAACCTGCACTCCTTGGTAGGTGAACTTGATCCTGGTGGGGTTTCTTGTTGATCTTCTGGGGGAGGGGCCTATTGTAGTGATTCTCAAGTGTCTTTGCCCCAGGCGGAGTTGCACCGCCCTTACCAGGGGCCGGGCTGACTAATCCGCTCGGGTTCGCTTTTGGGAGCTTTTGTTCCCTGAGCACTTTCTGTAGAGTTCCGGAGGGCGGGAATGAAGATGGCGGCCTCCCGGTCTCCAGCCCGGAGGAGCCGAGAGCTCGGGGCCCCACTCCTCTGGGCGCCCTCAGAGCACAGCGCCCAATTACTCCCGTCTCCCTGGCCTCCGGCCGTGCTCCGAGCTGACCGAGCCTGCGACCGGTTCAAGGTAACCCCGAGCTGTGAGCTCACTCCTCGGCTCTGTCTCTGTAGCCGGCTTCCCCGTTCTAATACCTGTAAGCTCTGCGACACTCAGACGCCCCCGATCCTTCTGTGACCCTGTGGGACCTGAGGCCATGCTGACCCCGCGTGGGCTTCACCCCGGTTTAGCCTCTGGAGCGATGTCCCTCAGCGGAACAGACTTTTAAAAGTCCTGATTTTGTGCTCCACTGCTCCACCGCTTGCCGGGAGCCGGCCCCTCTCCCTGCGGTCTATCTTCCCGTCGCTTTGGATTCACTTCTCCGCCAGTGCTACCTTTCAGAAAGTGGATGATTTTCTGTTTCTAGAATTGCTGTTCTTCTTCTCTTTGATCTCCCGTTGGATTTGTAGGTGTCTGCAATCTTTAGATAAGCTATCTAGCTGATGTCCCGCTACCTGAAGTAGTCTCAGCTGCTACTTCTCCGCCATCTTGACTCCTCCCCGAAATGGTCCGTTTTATGTTACCTATTTTTTACCACGATTTAAAAAACAATGACAAGCCTGAACCTCACCCCCAGAAATTAGACTGCTCCCCAGGGGATGCTAGTGTGCAGTGAAGGTTTACAACTGCGCTTCTCAGAAACCCGTGCATGCCAGAATCACCTGGAGGGCTTGCGGGGGCAGGGGCCCCAGATCTTCAGGTCACACCCACAGAGATTATATTCTGGAAGTCTGAGGGCAGGGCCTGAGAATATGCATCCCTGGAAGGTTCCCAGGTAATTTTGATTCTGCTCATATGAGGACTATGTTTTGACTGGCAAGGTTTTATAGACGAGTGTGACCCAAACTGTGTTTCAACAATGTAGCCCCCTCACCCTCCAATAATTCTGATGCACTCTGAAGTTGGAGAACAGCTAATGGAGACATTTTGGCATAGCTATGCCCAAAAAGGAACCCAGCTCAACCTCCTTAGCCTGGGCTGAGAGGAGAGCTTGGTGCACATGAGGAATCCTGGCCTTTGGAATGCGGAGAACCATTCTTTGGTTCCTGGGGGACCAGGCAGCCCACATTTGCTGGACATGAGACAGGTATGATATGGAAGTCTGAAGTGCCTTTTCTTGGCCCAGACCAGATGAGCTTTACTCCATCTTGTGAACTGTCAGAAGCAGGAACATCTATGAAATCATTCTCTCATGCTTTGTGCAGAATAAGAGTTACTGCCAAATCTTGTTAACACCTGCAGCTGCTGGAAAGCGAGGGTTATTGCTTCCAGCCACCAAGCTCTCACTCCCCAATCTCCAGTGAGTTGTTTGCTGCCTTGGTTTTCCGGGAAACACAGTAACCTGGAACTGCTCCCACAGGGCCCTTGCATGCCTGAGTATATAGTGAAAAATGACCAGAAAGGCAGAAGCATCACTGTGTTCTTTTATTCCTTCTATCTGCATTCATTTGGGCAAATGTTTCTTGGGTGCTGTCCGTGCACCAGGCCCTGTGTCACATGCAAACCAGACAGAACGCTGCCTCCAGGATGCTCCTCTCGTAACATGTCTGTGGAACTTCAGAGCCCTGGGAGGGTCATGGGGCTTGGGGAAACTTAGCCCTCCATCATGGCTCTGTTCTCTCTAAAGTGAGCAGATCAAGAAAATATATCCTACCGGGAGCCATGCCCACCAAGGTGCTGACCACATCAGAACTAGCTTAGCCACAAGAGATGTTCTCAGGACTGGGAAGGACTTAGGATGGATAAGTGTGCCCAGGACCCAGTGACCTGCCATCTACCAGGACCGAGCTTGCTAGCCTGTGGACCCTGGGGGTGTCAGCAATGGCCACACAGTTTCCTAAGTAGATCGCTAAGGGCCCAAAAAGTGGACTTGCTGGGGGAGTCCAGTACAGTTGGTGACCCTGGGCCAGTCCCTTCAAAAAAAGAGGGAAGAGAATGTGACATATAAAAAGCAGGTTTGGGTCTTTTATGGAAAAATACATGCAAGGTTTCGTAGACTCCATGTTTCATAGGGCCCTGAGTTCTGGGCAGGGAAACTGAATCAGAAGGGCAGTGACATGGACCTGGACCATTTCCAGAAAAAGAGTCTTTAGGGACTGCTGGGAGTAGGTTAGGCTGCAAGACCTACCCCATGCTGCAGATGCTGGAGAAACTGGAAGGGATCGTGGGCCTCTGCCCTGGTCAGGCCTGCCTCTAGGAGGGGCAGGGAGAACACTGTGGGTAGAGCCCAAAAAACATACCCATGAACCATTCAGCTACAACAGACTGACAAGTGCAATCACAGAAGGGGCAGTTGAAAAGAGCCATGCATGTGTCCAAGCATACTCAGGACCCCAGCGCTCCCCCCATCCCTGTACTGCCACCATCCCAGCCTCCTGTTTCCCTGCACGTGGCAGCCTATGCCCATTCAGGAGCCTTTGCAGCTGGACTTCCCACTGCTTCAACTCCCCTTCCCACGTCCTGTCACCTTTCCCCTCTCTCCTTAAATGCCACCTCTTCATTGAGGTGCTGTGTCACCCCATCTAAAGTGAAAGTCTCTGTAGTTCCCCTTCTGCCCTTTTTCTGTCAGTGCTATGACAACGTGCAGACAACGGTCCGCTCCCTGGTTCTGCGTGGGTTCTGCGTGGGGAGGGACAGCCACCTGTCCACGCATGCGTACTCCCCTCTCCTCCTCACTGACGGAACCCTTTGTCATGGGTGGCCATCCTTCGCCCTGTTGTGGGTATCTGTCCTTCAATAAATACGCCCCTTCTCAGACTTCTTTCCATTGAGAGATGGCCCTTTGACACTGTTCTGGACAATAAGATGTCAGCTGAGAATGGTCAGGGCAATCTCTGCTTTCAGAGCTTACATCTGCCTATTTCCACAGAGGAGTCGGGGTGTCTGGAAGCGGAGAGCCCGAATCCCCCGTGAGCCGGTCATATCACAGCCTGAGGCTCAGAGAAGATATGTGCCCCTATGTACATGTTTTATGAAATTTTATCATAATTATTTTTTTCCCACAACATCAAAGTTGTTGAAAATACATTGGAAAAGTTGAAAATTAGGTGTACCTAAACTCACATTATTATTTTCAATTTAAATATTTTTTGTACCCTAAACAGAATTGATTCTAATTTTACGTTCTGATTTTCATAGTATTTTCAAAATATACTTTGTCCATCTCATTTTTTTAAGCAGGATCCACACCCAGTGCAGAGCCTAACGCGGGGCTTGAACTCACGACCCCAAGATAAAGATCAAGAGATCAAGAGTGGGTAGCTCATCCAACTGAGTCACACGTCTCATTTTTGATGAGAGAATTGCCACCTGAGACAAATTTTGCCAAGTGATGAACTATAATGATTTCTAAGAGATTTCTTTTCCTTTTTTCTTTCTTTCTTTTTTTTTAAATTTCTTTTCAGTGTTCCAGAATTCATTGTTTATGCACCACACCCAGTGCTCCATGCAATACATGCCCTCCCTAATACCCACCACCAGGCTCACCCAACTTCCCACCCCCCGCCCCTCCAAAACCCTCAGTTCCTTTCTCAGAGTCCACACTCTCTCGTGGTTCATCTCCCCCTCCAATTTCCCCAACTCCCTTCTCCTCTCCATTTCCCCGTGTCCTCCATGTTATTCCTTATGCTCCACAAATAAGTGAAACCATATGATAATTGACCCTCTCTGCTTGACTTATTTCACTCAGCATAATCTCTTCCAGTCCCGTCCATGTTGCTACAAAAGTTGGGTATTCATCCTTTCTGATGGAGGCATCATACCCCATAGTGTATATGGACCACATCTTCCTTATCCATTCGTCCATTGAAGGGCATCTTGGTTCTTTCCACAGTTTGGCGACCGTGACCATTGCTGCTATAAACACTGGGGTACAGATGGCCCTTCATTTCACTACATCTGTATCTTTGGGGTAAATACCCAGTAATGCAATTGCAGGGTCATAGGGAAGCTCTATTTTTAATTTCTTGAGGAATCTCCACACTGTTTTCCAAAGTGGCTGTACCAACTTGCATTCCCACCAACAGTGTTAAGATGGTTCCCCTTTTTCCACATCCTCTCCAACACACATTATTTACTGTCTTCTTAATTTCGGCCATTCTAACTGGTGTAAGGTGGTATCTCAATGTGGTTTTGATTTGAATCTCCCTGATGGCTAGTGATGATGAACATTTTTTCATGTGTCTATTAGCCATTTGTATGCTTTCTTTGGAGAAGTGTCTGGTCACGTCTTCCGCCCATCTTTTGACGTGATTATCTGTTTTGTGTATGTTGAGTTTAAGGAGTTCTTTATAGATCTTGGATATCACCCCTCTGTCTGTACTGTCATTTGCAAATATCTTCTACCGTTCCATGGGTTGCCTCTTTGTTTTCTTGACTGTTTCCTTCACTGTGCAGAAGCTTTTGATCTTGATGAAGTCCCAAAAGTTCATTTTGGTTTTGTTTCCTTTGCCTTTGGAGACATATCTTGAAAGAAGTTGCTGTGGCCGATGTCGAAGAGGTTACTGCCTATGTTCTCCTCTAGGATTCTGATGGATTACTGTCTCACATTGAGGTCTTTTATCCATTTCGAGTTTATCTTTGTGTATGGTGTAAGAGAGTGGTGGAGTTTCATTCTTCTTCATATAGCTGTCCAATTTTCCCAGCACCAATTATTGAAGAGACTGTCTTTTTTCCACTGTATATTTTTTCCTGCTTTGTCAAAGATTATTTGCCCATAGAGTTGAGGGTCCATATCTGGGATCTCTACTCAGTTCCGCTGGTCTATGTGTCTGTTTTTGTGCCAGTACCATGCTGTCTTGGTGATCACACCTCTGTAGTAAATCTTGAAATCATGAAACATGTAGCCCCCAGTTTTGTTTTTGTTTTCAACATTTCCTTAGCGATTCGGGGTCTCTTCTGGTTCCATACAAATTTTAGGATTGTTTGCTCCAGCTCTTTGAAAAATGCTGGTGGAAATTTGATCGGAAGGGCATTGAAAGAATAGATTGCTCTAGGCAGTATAGACATTTTAACAATGTTTATTCTTCTGACCCATGAGCATGGGATAAGGTTCCATATTTTTGTGCCTTCTTCAGTTTCTTTCATGAGTTTTCTGTAGTTCCTCATTCTTCTTGAGCGCACATGGAACTTTCTCCAGAATAGACCACATACTGGGTCACAAATTGGGACTCAACCAATACCAAAAGTCTGAGATTACTCCCTGCCTATTCTCAGACTACAATGCTTTCAAACTGGAACTCAACCAGAAGCAAAATTTGGAAGGAATTCAAACACCTGGAAGCTAAGGACCACCTTGATTAAGAATGTCTGGATCAACCAGGTAAACAAAGAAGAACTTAAACAATTCACAGAAACCAATGAGAATGAAGAGGTCCAAAACTTATGGGATACAGTAAAGGCAGTCCTAAGGGGGAAATACATAGCCACTGAAGCCTCTATCAAAAAAAGTGAAAAATCCAGAATACACCAGCTCTCATTGCACTTTAAAGAGCTGGAGAAAAAACAACAAATTAAGCCAACGCCACACACAAGAAAGGAAATAATCAAGACTAGAGCAGAGATCAATGAGATACAAACTAGAGATACTGTAGAATGCATCAATGCATCAATGAAAGTAGAAGCTGGTTTTTGAAAGAATCAATAAGAGTGTCCCTCATTGGCCAATCTTGGCTCTTCATCATTGGCTGAGCTATGACAGTGTCTCACTGGCTGGGCTTT
>NW_019155238.1:0-6702 GCF_002288905.1 Enhydra lutris kenyoni | reverse complement strand
GGACTCTGGGGATGGAAGAATGAAACCACAAGCTAGGGTTAGGGTTATGTGCAGGTTTCTCCTAATCTGGGGGTTTTGTGCAGCTCCAGTGAACGCAGTTTCCTTCTGGAGGGTAGGCAGAGACCCAATGTGTGGCTCTGGAGTACTCTATCTGGAGAGCATGTGGGCCAGGACTCATGGGACGGATGTCTGAATACCGAAGCTAGGGTTAGGAATAGGTCACAGGACATGACAGACCCGATCTACAGATGCTGAGGCGAACTCCTGGGTATCTGAGGTGAAGGCGAGTGTCACGAGGTCGCTCAGCCTGGAGTTTATGTCCATGAGGTCCGACTAATGTGCGGGTGGCCTCATGTAGCCATGGCGTTTTTTCTCGCTCTGGGATTTTTGCACAGTTCCAAAATACTTTGATCTATTCTGAGGGATAGGTAGTGTCTCGTTTTATGGCTCAGGGGTCCCCCATATTGAGGGATTTGAGAGCAGTGTTCCAGGTATGGATGCTTGAAAATTCAAGCTACTATAAGGATTAGGTCTTAGAGGCATGGTAGTCCTTATATCATGCCTCTGGGGTGAGCTACTCAGAGTGCTGTGTTGAAAATTGGGCTAAGGCTAAGGATTACAATGGGTATTTATGTCCAGAACTGCTTGCAAATGTGGGCATGGCCTTAGGGGCTACTCAGTTTTCTTCCAACTCTGGGGGTTTTACATAGCTCAAAAAGGCAATGTTTCCTTCCGGGGGGCAGGAGTGGTTCTGTTTTGTGGCTCAGGCCTCCCCGTGTGGTGATTCGAGTGAGGGCTCTGGGTATGGATGCCTTAAACCCAAACCAAGGGTTTGCATCAGGGTCTAGGGGCATGGCGGATACGATCTGCTGGCTCTATGCCAGCTGTCCCAGTACCTGATTGGAAGATGGGACTCAGGTTGTGTCAGAATGCATATTAGTGTCTAGGGAGGGGTACAAAAGTGGGGTGGCATCGGGGGATGTGCAGGTTTCCCCTGATCTAGGGGTTTTGTGCAGCTTCATAGGGCAGGGTTTCCTTCTGGAAGGCAGGGAGAGTCTTGCCGTGTGGCTCCAGATTACCTAATCTGGAGAGCTTGCATTCCAGATCTCAAGGGATGGAATTCTGAAAATCTAAGTTCCCTTTATGATTAGGGTGTAGGGCATGGATCCCTGACCTGCAGAAGCTGAGGCGATCTCCCCAGATTCTGAAATTAGGCTGAGTGTCAGCCATTTGCTCAGACCAGACAAGAATTTGTGTCCACTAGGGCTGCTGAAAGAGTTGGTGGCCTCTTGGGGTCAAGGAGTTTTCTCCATCTCTGGGGGATTTGTGCAGCCCCACAAAGTATGACTTCATTCTGGGGGAGATGTGGAGTCCTGTTATATGGCACAGATGTTCCCATATGGAGAGATTGGAGAGCAGGACTCTGGGTATGGATGCCTGAAAACCCAACCTAGGGTTAGCATTAGGGACTAGGGGCATGGCAGGTCAAATCTGTCAACTCTGGGGCCAGGTACATGGGTGGCTGACTGGGGTTCGGGGCTCAGGCTGAGGACAAAATGTGTATTAGGATCCAGTGTTGTGTTCCGTAAATGGGGGTGGCCTCGTTAGTCGTGCTGGTTTCTCCAAATCTGGGGCTTTGGTGCAGCTCCAATGAGCACCATTTCCTTCTGTAGTTTATGCAGAGTCGATGGTGTGGTTCTAGAGTTCTCAGTCTGGAGTGCTTGTGGGCCAGGACTCTCGGGATGGAAGACTGAAAACCAAAGCTAGGGTTAGGGTTAGAGCCTAGGTCATGGCAGGCCCTATCTACAGGCTCTGGGCAAGCTCCTGAGGATCTGAGGTGAAGGAGAGTGTCAGGAGGTCGCTCAGGCTGGATTTTTTTGTCCATGCAATACCCAGAATGTGAGGGTGGCCTCAAGGGGCCATGGAGTTTGCTCCCACTCTGAGGTTTTTACACAGTTCCAAATATTTTGGCCTCTTCTGGGGGATAGGTGGTGTCCTGTTTTATGGCTCATGGGTCCCCCATACGGAGGGATTTGAGAGCAGGTTTCAGGGTGTGGATGCCAGAAGACCCAACCTATGTTTAGGGTTAGGTCCTAGTGTTATGGCAGACCTTATATCCTGGCTCGGTGAAGAGCTACCCATGGGGCTCTGTTGACAATGGGGCTCAGGCTAAGCGACACAATGGGTGTTTGTGTCCTGGGCTGGGTGTAAATTGGTGTGTGGCCTCAGGGACAACACAGCCTTCTTCCACCTCTGAGGGTTATACATAGCTGCAAAAAACAAGGATTCCTTCTGGGGGGCAGGAGAATTTCTGTTGTTTCTCAGGGGTCCCCCATGTGGTGTGACTCAAGAGGAGGGCTCTGGGTATGGATGCCTGAAACCCCAACCTAGGGTTAGGATTAGGCCATAGGGCATGGCAGGTCTGATCTGCACACTCTGGGGCCAGCTAACCCTGTGAATGATTGGAGGACAGGACTCAAGTTGTGGCAGACTGCCTATTAGTGTCCATGGTGGAGAACGAAAGTGGGGTGGCATCAGGGGCCATGCAGGTTTGCCTTAATCGAGGGGTTTTGTGCAGCTCCATAGGGACAGGTTTCCCTCTGGAGGGGAGGGAGAGTCCTGTGGGCTGGCTCTGGAGTCCCCAGCCTGGAGGGTTTGCATTCCAGGATTCAAGGGATGGCATCCTGAAAGCCTAAGCTCAGTTTATGGTTAGGGTATAGGGCATGGATCCCCTCTCTGCAAATGCTGAGGTGAGCTCTCCAGATTCATTTAGGGTGAGTGTCAGGCACTCGCTCAGACCTGACTAGAATTTTTGTCCACTAAGGTTGCAGAATGTGTGGGTGTCCTCCTGGGGCCAGGGAGGTATTTCCTGCTGGGGGTTTTTTGCAGCTCCAAATAGTATGATTTCATTCTCGGTGAGAGGTGGAGTCCTATNAGCTCCAAATAGTATGATTTCATTCTCGGTGAGAGGTGGAGTCCTATTATATGGCACAGGGGTCCCAATATGGCGGGATCAAAAGCAGGGCTCTGGGTATGGATGCCTAAAATCCCAACCTAGTGTTTGCATTAGGGACAAGGGGAACGGCAGAACGAACTGCTGACTCTGGCGCCAGCTACGTAGGTGGCTGATTGGAGGACAGGGCTCACGTTGTGGGAAAGAATGTGCATTAGGTCCAGTGTTGGTTTCGTAAATGGGTGGGGCCTCGTTAGTTGTGATGGTTTCTCCAAATCTGGGGGTTTTGTGCAGCTCCGATGAGCATGGTTTCCTTCTGGAGGGTAGGCAGAGTCCCATGGTGTGGTTCTGGATTTCTCTCTCTAGAGTGCTCTTGGGCCAGGGCTCTTAGAACAGAAGTCTGAAAACCTAAGCTAGGGTTACGGTTAGGGTTTAGGGCATGGCAGGCCTAATCTTCAGATACTGGGCAAGTTCCCGGGGATATTAAGTTAAGGCGAGTGTCAGGAGGTAGCTCAGGCTTGATTTTGTGTCCAGGCCATCTGCTAAATGTGGGGTGGCCTCAGGGGGACATGGAGTTTGCTCCAGCTCTGGGATTTTTGTGTAGTTCCAAATAGTTTGGTCTATTCTTGGGGAAAGGTGTCTCCTGTTTTATGCTTCATGGATCCCCCATACAGAGGGATTTGAGAGCAGAATTCCAGGCATGCATGCCAGAAGAGCCAATGTATGTTTAGGGTTAGAACCTAGTGAAATGGAAGGACTTATATCTTGGCTCTGCGAAGAGCTACCCAGGGGGCTGTGTTGAAAATGGGGCTCAGGGTAAGGGTCACAATATGTGTTTGTGTCCTGGCCAGATGTAAAATTGGGTGTTACCTCAGGGGAAACACAGCGTTCTTCCACCTCTGAGGGCTATACATAGCTGCAAAAAGCAAGTATTCCTTCTGGGGGGCAGGAGAAGTTCTGTTCTGTTTCTCAGGGGTCCCCCATGTGGTGGGATACAAGAGGAGGACTCTGGGTATGATTGCCTGAAACCCCAACCTAGGGCTAGGATTAGGAACTAGGGGCATGGCAGGTCCGAACTGCTGGATCTGGGGCTAGCTATCCCAGTGACTGATTGGAGGACCGGATTCAGGTTACATCAGACTGCATATTAGTGTCCAGGGTGGAGAACAAAGGTGGCATCGAGGGCCGTGTACGTTTTCCTTGATCTACGGGTATTGTTGGGCTCCATAGGGCACAGTTTCCTTCTACAGGGAAGGGCGAGTCCTGTGGGGTGGCTCTGAAATCCCCAATCTGGAGGGATTGCACTCCAGGACTCAAGGAATGGAATTCTGAAAACCTAAGTTCAGTGTACGGTTAGGGTGTAGGGCATGGATCCCTGATCTGCAGATACTGAGGCGAGATCCCCAGAATATGAAGTTAGGGCGAGTGTCAGGCATTCATTCAGACCAGACTAGAATTTGTGTCCAGTAGTGATGCAGAATGTGGGGTCTCCTCCTAGGGCCATGGAGGTATCTTCTTTTGGGGATTTGCACAGCTTCATATAGTATGATTTCATTCTTGGTGAGAGGTGGAATCCTGTTGTATAGCCCAGGTGTCTCCATATGGAGGGNGAGAGGTGGAATCCTGTTGTATAGCCCAGGTGTCTCCATATGGAGGGTTTGAGAGAAGGGATCTGGGTATGGATACCTGAGAACACAACCTAAAGTTAGCATTAGGGACAAGGGGCATGGCAGGTCCGATCTGCTGACTCTGGGGCAAGCTATGTAGGTGGCTGACTGGAGGATGGCGCTAACGCTGTGGGACAGAATGTGCATTAGGTTCCAGGGTTGGGTTCCATAAATGGGGGTTGCCTCATTGATCTGCATATTTCTCCAAATCTGGGGGTTTTGTGCAGCACCATTGAGCACGGTTTTCTTCTGGGGGGAAGGCAGATCCCATGGTGTGGTTCTGGAGTTCTCTCTCTGGAGTGCTTGGGGCCAGGGCTCATGAAAAAGAAGTCTGAAAACCAAAGCTAGGGTTAGGGTTTGGGCTTAGGCCATGGCAGGCCTAATCTTCAGATGCCACATAAGCTCCCAGGGACCTCGCATTAAGGTGAATGTCAGGGGTCGCTCTGGTTGGATTTTTTGTCCATGCGATCTGTCGAGTTTGTGGGTGGGCTCATGGGGCCATGGAGTTTGCTCCTGCTCTGGGGATTTTGCACAGTTCCAAATAGTTTGGTGTATTCTGGGCAATATGTGCTGTCCTCTTTTATGGCTCAGTAGTTCCCCCTATGGAGGGACTTGAGAGCAGAGCTCTGGAAATAGATGCCTGAAAACCCAACCTACATTTTGGGTTAGGAACAAGATGCATGGCAGGATCCTGGATCTGGGAAGAGACACCCATAGGGCCGTGTTGAAAATGGATCTCAGACTAAGTGTCATAATGGGTGATTGTGCTCAGGGCGACTGGCAAGAGTGGGCGTGGCCTCAGAGTCACACAGGTTTCTTCCAATCTTGAGGGTTTACATAGATGCAAAAGCAAGGTTTCCTTCCGGGGGGCGGGAGCAGTTCTGTTTTGTGGCTCAGAGGTCTCCCTTATGGAGGTATTTCAGAAGAGGGCTCTGGGTATGTATGACTTAAATCCAAACATAGGACTAGGATTAGGGCCTAGGTCAGGGCAGATCCTATCTGTTGGCTTTGGGGCCAGCTATCCTGGTGGCTGATTGGAGGACAGGACTCAGGTTGTTTTAGACTGCGTATTAGTGCCCAAGGTGGACAATGAAAGTGGGTGGCATCGTGGGGCATTCACGTTTGCCCTGATCTATGGGTTTTGTTGGGCTCTGTAGGGCACTATTTCTTCTGCAGGGCAGGGCAAGTCCTGTGGGGTGGCTCTGAGTACACCAATCTGGAGGGATTGCATTCCAGAACTCAAGGGATGGAATTCGGAAAACCTAAGTTCAGTTTACAGTTAGGGTGTAGGGCATGGATCGCTGATCTGCAGATACTGAGGTGAGCTCCCCAGAATATAAAGTTAGGACGAGTGTCAGGCATTCACTCAAACCAGACTAGAATTTGTGTCCACTAAGGCTGCTGAATGTGTGTGTGGCGCCTACTGGGGCCATAGAGGTTTCTCTTGCTCTGGAAGATTTGTGGATCTCCAAATAGTATGATTTCATTGTGGGGAAAGTGTGGAGTCCTGTTGTATAGCACAGATGTCCCCAAAAGGAGGGATTCAAGAGCAGAACTCTGTGTATGGATGCCAGAAAACTCAACCTAGAGTCAGCATTAGGGACTAGGGGCATGGCAGGTCCAATCTGCCTACTCTGGGGCCAGCTACTTTGGTGGCTAACCGGAGGTCACTGCTCAGGCTGAGAGACCGAATGTGCATTAGTGTCCAGGGTTGGGTTCCATCAATGGCTGTGGCCTCATTGGCCATGCATGTTTCTCCTAATCTTGGGGTTTTGTGAATCTCCATTGAGAACGGTTTCCTTCTGTTCATTAGGCAGAGTCACATGGTGTGGTTACTCAGTTCTCTATCTGGAGAGCTTGTGGGCCAGGACCTTTGGGACAGAAGACTGAAAACCTATGCCAAGGTTATAGTTAGGGCCTAGGTCATGGCAGGTCCAATCTACAGATTCTGAGGTGAAATCCCGGGTATCTGAGGTTAAGGAGACAGTCAGGAGTCGTTCAGGCTCGAGTTTGTGTCCATTCGATCCGCCAAATTTGTGGGTGTTCTCATGGGGCCATGGTGTTTTCTAGGGCCATGGCCCA
>NW_019155237.1:4930-6703 GCF_002288905.1 Enhydra lutris kenyoni | reverse complement strand
TCCCTGCAGGCCCCCTGGGCTCCACAGAACCTCCACCCAGCAGTCCACAAAAACGAAAGGCGGCAAAGAACTCTGTCATCCTTGAAGAAAAGCAGCAGCAAGAAAGCAGCAGCAGCCTCCTTGAACCCAGGAAAGCCACCCGTCCCTCCACACACAGGAGAAGACCCCCTCACACCAACCACACAAGGAAGCCCAAGCGGCCAGACCCAAAATAAAAATAAAAATATGAGGAGAGCGGGAAGATAGATGACAGCTCAATTAAATTTATCCTGGGAGCGCTGGGAGGCTCCGTCTCTCTGAAGACTCCGACTCAAAAGTAAAAATAAAATTTAAGGGGAGGGAACCCACAGAAGAGAGGACAGTTAAGTCTGGGCTGGGAACACTTGGAGACTCTACTTCGGGTGTCAGTCAGAAATAAAAATTAAAAAACGAGAGGGGGAGGTGTCAGTTTATTTTGTGTGTGAGTGTGTGCGCGTGTGTGTCTGTGTAGCACCTGGAGTGCAGGATTTGCCAGGGAGGGGAAAGTGGCGGCTCCGCTGGCCTTGAGGTGACCAGGCTCAAACCCGGGGTGAGTTTAAGCTCTGGGCGACAGGGCAGAGTCCGAGGGCCACACTGCCCGCTGTCGGGAACAATGCTGGGCCCCGGAAAGGAGGGTCTCACACCACCCCCACGCCCCCCGCCATGCCGTCGGCATCCCAGCCCCCACCCTCCCCTGGCCCACGTCAGGGCAGGAATGCCCGAACCCGGGGTCCCAGAGCGGGCCTCACCCAGCAGCGCCGGCTTCAGGCGCGTCAGCCCGTCCTTCTCGGGGTCCAGCACCTTCTGGGTGGACGTCTTCTCAACCCCGTGGCTCCTTCCAGAGAACGTCCCGCCGCCGCTGGAAACCGCCCGCTGGCGGGGAAGGGGCGCCTGCGCCTTGCGAATAACCGCGTAGGATCCGGGTCCCTGTCGCGCGGACCCCTCGCCAACCGCCCGCCGCCGCGGCCGTTGCCTGCGCCGCAGCCGCCGCAGCCGCCTCAGCGGAGGCTCTAAGGAGGAGGGGCGGGGCGGGTACTGCGAAATCCGGGGGCAAAAAGGCGGTGTCCACGCGGAATCCCCGCTGCACTGCGGGAGATGCGAGTCAGCCCTTCGGCTGCCCAGCGAGCGCAGCCCACTTGGACCTGCCAAGGGAGGGCGCTAGTTCGCGGGCTGGCTCCGAGCTCCTTCTTCCTCCTCCCCCCGCTATAGGTAGCAAGGCCTCTCGGGAAATATAGTTCTTTAGGGGGCAAGGTGCGGGGACTTACCTTTCCAGAGTCCCCAAGCTGCTGGACAGCCCCCGCCTGCCTCCTCCAGGAAGAGGCCCAGAGCTCCCAACCCTTCACTCCTTGCTCTGGACCACCAGCCCATTTTCCTCTAGTGCAACATGATCCACAAGAACATCTCAGTAAGAAAAAGTCAAGGCTTTAAAATGCAAACTATTTTTCCTTTTGACTTCTAGAGTCACACAAAGGAGGGAGTCGGAGTCCCTTTGACCAAACTAAAATCAGAGCTCCAGCTTCACAAGAACATCAGTGGCTTTGGCAGCAGGAAGAGCATCCCTAGACTCTGCGTGGAGTCCAGCGGGTACACTTGGTTCCTGGGATTCAGCTTCACTGGGGTATGAGGTAGCCTTGCCTAGAAGGCTCCTCAGGCTCTTGTCTCTTGCTTTGTAGGAAGTGCACCCACCTTCCCTGTATTGTGCAAGGTTCCACAGCAATCCAGTAGCAGAACCAGAAATAGAACCTGAGGGACCTG
>NW_019155237.1:0-2185 GCF_002288905.1 Enhydra lutris kenyoni | reverse complement strand
TTCTGTGACATAGTCTATTTTTATTGATCTTTGCATTCTTATTTTCTTAAAAAGGAAAGCAGTGATCTAATAATTAAATTTTTATATCAACTCTTACCCTAAAATTTTGAATTCATTCAATGTGTATGCTGTGCCCCTGAGAATCCGCATCTATCTAAAATTCCTAAGAAAAAAAGGATGCCCCTCCCTAAGAAGGAAATGCCAAACTCAACACCTAAGAAACAAGAAACCCAATGTCCTCGTTTTCCAGATGCTATATTACTGTAGACACAAAAAACATATTTTTCTCCTCCAGAAAGATTTCCTAATAGTCTTTTCTTTCCAAATATCTGTTAAATGAGGAGATTTAATACTCTAAGCTTGATTATAAATCATTTTATATGAGAATTTCACTTCAGGACAGACTTGAAAAAGTTTTCAAAAATATGCTAGCCATTTTGATATGTCTGATGGACACTTGATAACAAAGAAATGCTTTAAGGGGAAAAAACCTAATCATTTTTCTAAATTTACTCAAGCAGATGTCTTTGCAGTTGTGCATTTCAATCACAATGTCATCTGCTTTGGATATATTTTCTTTTGGTTTTTAACATCAGAACAGTATTAACACTTCACTGGTGAATCCTGGTAACACATCAACATTACAAAAATGTAAGTCCATAAGTAAGTATCATAGGACCTTTTATAAATTCAAAAAATTATCTTTGAATGATAATGTCAGAAAAATAAAGAATCATGGAAACTTTCTAGATAGTAAATACAACTTGCATAGAAGGACAATGTACAAAGGCTGGAGAGAAATGAAGTTTCATAGGTGAGAAGCCTGTGAAAATGTGCTCATGACCTCACCTTTTCCCCCATTACACAAAATGCCACTATTAGGTTTAATATTAGGTAATATGTACTCCTTAATTTACTGTATTGTGCAAGGTTCCACAGCAATCCAGTAGCAGAACCAGAAATAGAACCTGAGGGACCTGACTCTCAGGCTGGTATGCTTTTGCAGATTAGGTGCCTGAAACCTGGAGCAAACCTTCTGGGTGGATGTCTTCTCAACCAGGTGCTAGATTTTCTGAAAATGAATGGAGGAAGAGGAGTCAAAATGGCAGAGGAGTAGCAGGCTGAGATGACATTAGGTAGTAGGAGATGAGCTAGTTTATCAAACCAGTCCAAACACCTACAAATCCAACAAGAGATCAAAGAGAAGAAGATCAGCAATTCTAGAAGCAGAAAATCACCACTTTCTGGAAGGCAGGACCTGTGGAGAAGTGAATCCAAAGCCACGGGAAGATAGACCATGGGGGGAGGGGCCGGCTCCTGGCAAGTGGAAGAGCAACGGAGCACAAAATCAGGACTTTTAAAAGTCTGTTCCACTGAGGGATATCACTCCAGAGGCTAAACCAGGGTGAAGCCCACGCGGGGTCAGTGTGGCCTCAGGTCCCCCAGAGTCACAGAAGGTTCGAGGGTGTCTGAGTGTCACAGAGCTTGCAGGTATTAGAACGGGGAAGCCAGCTACAGAGACAGAGCCGAGGAGTGAGCTCACAGCTTGGGGTTACCTTGAACTGGTTGCAGGCTTGGTGAGCTCGGAGCGCGGCTGGAGGCCAGGGAGACGGGAGTAATTGGGTGCTATTCTCTGAGGCTGCACTGAGGAGTGGGGCCCCGAGCTCTCTGCTCCTCCAGGCCAGAGACTGGGAGGCTGCCATTTTCATTCCCATCCTCCAGAACTCTATGGAAAGCATTCAGGGAACAAAAGCTCCTGAAAGCAAACTGGAGCTGAGTACTCAGCCTGTCCCCTGGTAAGGGAGGTGAAAATCCGCCTGGAGCAAAGACACATGAATCCCTACAACAGGCCCCTCCCCCAGAAGATCAACAAGAAATCCAGCCAGGACCAAGTTCACCTACCAGGGAGTGCAGGTTCAATACCAAGGAGAGCAGCAGAATTCCAGAGGAGGAAAAAGCAAAGCACGGAACTCATGGCTTTCTCCCCATGATTTGTTAGTCTTGCAGTTAATCTAATTTTTTTTTCATTTTCAATTTTTTTTCCTTCTACTGCTAAATTTTTTTTAACTTTTACCCTTTTCTTTTTTTAACATTTTTAAATATTTTACCCAATATATATATTTTTTCTTTTTTATATTTTTCTTTATTCATTTTCTTTTTGTAATTGTTTCTTTTTTTTTCTGAA
>NW_019155236.1:0-6704 GCF_002288905.1 Enhydra lutris kenyoni | reverse complement strand
TCAATAGTTCATTTTTATTTTTGTTTCTCTTACCTTCGGAGACATCCTTAGCAAGAAGTTGATATGGCCAAAGTCACAGAGGTTGCTGCCCATGTTCTCCTCTAGGATTTTGATGGATTCCTATCTCAGTTTGACGTCTTTCATCCATTTTGAGTTTACCTTTGTGTATGATGAAAGAGAATTGTCCAGTTTCATTATTCTGCATGTGGCTGTCCAATATTCCCAGCATCATTTATTGAAGAAACTGTTCTTTTTTCAGTCGATATTCTTTCCTGCTTTGTCGAAAATTGGTGACCATAGACTTTAGGGTCCATTTTTGGGCTCTCTATTCTATTCCATTGATGTACGTGTCTGTTTTTGCGCCATTACCGTGCTGTCTTGATGATCACAGCTTTGTAATCGAGCTTGAAGTCAGGCATAGGCATGCCCCTAGCTTTGATTTTCTTTTTCAACATTCCTCTGGCTACTCAGGGTCTGAGTATAGGGTCTGTACAAATTTTATGATTATTTGTTCCAGCTCTGTGAAAAGTGTCAATGGTATTTTGATAGGAATTGCACTGAATGTGTAGATTCTTCTGGGTAACATAGACATTTTAACAATATTTATTCTTACAATCCTTGAGCATAGAATGTTTTTCCATATCTTTGTGACTTCCTCAAAATCTTTCATAAGTGTTCTGTAGTTTTTAGAGTAAAAATTCTTTACCTCTTTGGTTAGGTTTATTCCTTCATACCTTACACTCTTTGGTGCAATTGTAAATGGGATCAGTTCCTTAATTTCTCATTCTTCAGCCTCATTTTTAGTGCATAGAAATACAGGTGATTCTGTGCATTGATTTTGTAGCCTGCCATGTTGCTGAATTGCTGAATGAGTTCTACCATTTTGGGATGGAGTATTTTGGGTTTTCCACGTAGAGTATCATGTCATCTGTGAAGATTGAGAGTTTGACTTCTTCCTTTCCAATTTGAATTCTTTTTATTTCTTTTTGTTTTCTGATTGCTGAGGCTAGGACTTCAAGTACTATGGTGAACAACAGTGGTGAGAGTGGGCATCCATGTCATGTTCGTGATCTTAGGGGAAAAGCTTTCTGTTCTTCCCCATTGAGAATGATACTCACTGTGGGTTTTTTGTAGATGGTTTTTTTTTTGATACTGAGTTGTGTCTCCTCTCTCCTTATGCTGTGAACAGTTTTAATCAAGAAAGGATGCTGTACTTTGTCAAATGCTTTTTCTGCACCAATTGAGAGGATCATATAGTTCTTGTCTTTTCTTTTATTAATGGATCTATCACATATATCAATTTGTGAAGGTTGACCCACCCTTGCAGCCAAGAATAAGTTCCACTTGGTCTGCAGAATATCCTATTAATGCACTGCTGGATCCTATTGGCTAGTTATCTTCGTGAGTACTTTGACAATCCATGTTCATCAGGGATATTGGTCTGTATTTCTACTTTCTTGATGGGGTCGTTGGTTTTGGGATCAATGTAATGCTGGCCTAATAGAACAAGTTTGGAAGTTTCCCTTCCATTTCTATTTTTGAAACAGCTTCAGTAGAATAGGTATTATTATTTCTTCTTTAAATGTTTGGTATAATTCCCCTGGAAAGCCATCTGGCCCTGGAATCTTGTTTTTGGGGAAGGTTTTTGATTACTCCTTCAATTTTCTTCCTGGTTATTGGTCCATTCACATTTTCTACTTCTTCCTGTTTCAGTCTTGGTGGTTTATAAGTTTCCAGGAAGAAATGCACCCATTTCTTCCTGATTGTCTAATCTGCTCTTATATAGATGCTCATAATATGTTCTTAAAATTGTCTGTATTTTCTTGGTGTTGGTTGTGATCTGTCCCCTATCATTCATGATTTTATTAATTTGGGTCTTTCTCTTTTCTTTTGGATAAGTCTTGCCAGAGGTTTATCGCTCTTATTAATTCTTTCAGAGAACGAGCTTCTAATTTCATTGATCTGTTCCACTGTTCTTCTGGTTTTTATTTCATCGATTGGTGCTCTGACCTTTATTATATCTCTTCTGCTGCTTGTTTCAGGGTTTATTTGCTGTCCATTCTCCAGCTCCTTTAGTGAAATTTTAGCTTGTGTATTTGAGATTTTTTTATTTTTTGAGGGAGGCTTGAAATCCATGTACTTCCTTTTTAGGAGCACCTTTGACGTATCCCAAAGGTTTTGAACTGTTGTGTTTTCATTTTCATTAGTTTCTATAAAGTTTTTAAATTCTTCATTAATTTCCTGATTGAACCATTCATTCTTTAGTAGGATGCACTTTAACCTCCAAGTGTTTGAATTCTGTCCAAATTTCCTCTTGTTATTGAGTTCAAGTTTCAAAGCCTTGTGGTCTGAAAATATGCAGGGAATAATTCAAGTCTTTTGGTATCAGTTGGGACCTGATTTGTGACCCAGTATGTGATCTATTCTGGAGAAAGTTCCATGTGCACTTGAGAAGAATGTGTCTTCTGTTCCTTTAGGATGGAATTTATAAATGCTTATAATTGTTAGATATGCTTGTTGGGTAGACTCTTTAAGTATGATATAGTGTCCCCTTCATCTCTTACTACAGTTTTTGGTTTAAAATCCAATTTATCCGATATGCCGATTGCTACCCCAGCTTTCTTTTGAGTTCCATGATCATGGTAAATTGTTCTCCACCCCCTCACTTTCAGTCTGGAGGTGACTTTAGGTCTAAAATGAGTCTCTTGTAGACAGCATATGGATGGGTCTTGTTTTTTTTTTTAATCCGATCTGATACCCTTTGTCTTTTGATTGGAATGTATAGCTCATTTACATTCAGAGCAAGTATGGAAAGATATGAATTTAGTGCCATTGTATTGTCTGTAAAATCCGTTTCTGTAGACTGTCTCTGTTTCCTTCTGGTCTATGTTACTCTTGGGCTCTCTCCTTGCTTACAGGATCCCCCTTACTATTTCTTGCAGGCCTGGCTTGGTAGTCACATATTCTTTTAGTTTCTGTCTTTCCTGGAAGCTCTTTGTCTCTCCTTTCATTTTGAATGACAACCATGCTGGATAAAGTGTTCTTGGCTGCATGTTTTTTCTCATTTAGTACCCTGAATATATCCTGCCATCCTTTTCTGGCTTGCCAGGTCTCTGCTGATAGGTCTGTTGCTAATCTAATATTCCTACCCCTGTGGGTAAGGGACCTCTTGTCTCGAGCTGTTTTCAGGATTTTCTCTTTACCTTTGAAATTTGCAAGCTTCACTATTATATGATGGGGTGTTGATCTATTTTTGTTGATTTTGTGAGGGTCCTCTCTACCTCTGGGACATGAATGGCTGTTTCCTTCCCAAGATTAGGGAAGTTTGCAGCTGTGATTTGCTCAGACATGCTTTTGGGCACTCTCTCTTTTTCATCTCCCTCAGGAACCCCCATAATTCTGATATTGTTTAATTTTATGGCATTGCTGATTTCTTGAAGTCTCTCCTCAATAGTTGTTTCTCTCTGTATTCCTTAGCTTACTTCCTTTCCATCATCTTGTCTTCTATGTCCCTTCTCTTCTGCCTCATTTACCCTAACTGTTAGAACATCTAATTTAGATGGCATCTCAGAGCATGTTTAACTTCAACCTGATTAGATATCATTTCTGCACAAAGATATACTCTAATGCCTTTTATGGTTTTTTTCAAACCCAGCTATTAACATTGTTATCCTGAATTCCATCTCTGACATTTTACTTATATCCATATCGATTAGATCTGTGGCAGAGTGTATTACCTCTGGGTGTTTCTTTTGTTCTGAATTCCTCCTTCTAGTCATTTTACCCAGAGAAGAATGAATGAACTAGTGAACAGAATAAAAAATATCAACCATGATCCAAGCAAAGTACACACTAGATAAATCCAAAGAGATCTAAACCAAAAAAGAAAAGCAAAAGAAAAAAGGAGGGGGTAAGAGAGAGTATATAATCTCCCAGGGTGGACAAAACATTGTGATCCACTTGTTCCTGAGTATATTTTGGTCTGTGTGTTAGAAGACACTAAATCCCAAATTTGTAAAGAAAGCAAAACTTATATATAATTGAATAGAGTGAAAGGAAGCCAAAAATGAAGAATATATCTATAAAATGTAAAGATAAAAAATGAAAGTTATAAAAAGACTTAAAAGCAAAGAATGGATAAAATAAGAAACTAGTTGAAAGGAACAGAAGGAATAAAAGGAAAGGAAAATTTTAAACTGAAAGATAATTATATCATGAAAAAAAAAACTTTAATTCTATGAATCCTATATAGTATTTTTCCCTAGTGTTCGAGATTTACAGTCCTATGTGGTCGATAAACTTGTTGTGCACCTGTTCTTCCAGTTGGGTTTTATGGAGATGGGGCCTGCTGGGCTGCTTCTCAGGAGACTTTGCCGTGAATGGAGTTGCACCACTCCTTGCCAGAGGGCTGGGCTCTCTGGCAAGTTGGTCTTCTGTTAGTGTTTGTTCCATGAAGGTTTTATGTGCCTCTTTAGAGGATCAAATTAAAATGGTCACACCCCGATCTATAGCCCCAGAGCTGAAAGACTGTGGTTCCCCTCTCTTCAGTAAACCCTCAGGGATAAATGGTCTTCATGTTTGTGTGTGCCTAACTGCAAAATCCTACAGGGTGCACCCCCACAGATCTTCCCCATGGAAGGTGGAGGGTCCTGAGTTTCTACTGCACTGTAGAGCCCTGGTAAGGAGAATGGTCTCTGAACTGTGCATGCACCCACACTGTCCCTCCTGGGGGAAGACAGAGCATTGCTGTTACTGTCCTTTACAGGGTCCCTGTCCTGAGACCTCTTACCTAGTCCTGTGCAAACCTGCTCCACTCCTTCCAGGGGAAGGCAGAAGGGCCCTGTGTTCCTGTTCTTTGCATGGTTCCCACTCAGAAACTGGTTACCTAATTGAGGTGCGGCTTGCAGTATATGGCCAATGGAGCTCAAAACCCCCTCCTGGGTTCACTGACTGCAACCAGTTTCCTTGCTCCGGTGCTTGGGAACTTTACCAGCTCATATACCTCTTTATTTCTGTTTACTCCGGGATCCTGAGACCACAGTGTCCTGCCTAGAGTTCTGTTCTGCCCCATTTCACCCTCTGACCACCTTTCAGGCAGGGATGTCTCTCACTAGTGCAGACTTCTAAGGGTTCTGATTTTGTGCTTCAGGGCTGTATGGCTTTCTGACAACAGGCTTACTTATGTTCCCTCTCCCATATCCCCTCAGATTCACTTCTCTGGACCTCCTGTCTTGCAAAAAGTGTTGTTTTTCTACTTGTAGAGTCCCAGATATTCTTTTCTTACATCTCAGATTGAATTCATTGGTGTTCAGAATGATTTAATAATTATCTCGCTAAATTCAAGGGACCAGATGAAATGAGGTTCCCTACAATTCTGCCATCTTGCCTCCTCCCCTCTCTCATTTATCAGAGTCTTATAGTTTTACTCATATAGATCTTGTATTTTGAAAGACTTATACCGAAGTATTTTCTTTTTGGGGTGCTAATGCAAATGGAATTGCTTTAAATTTTAAAATGTCACTTGTTCATTGCTGGTATATAAGAAAGCAATTGACTTTTATATATTCACTTTCTATTCTGAAACCCTGAAACTAATGTCTTTTAGGTCCAGGAAGCTTCGTTTTTTGTTTGTTTGTTTGTTTGTTTGTTTTGTTGCTGTTGTTTGTTTTGTTTTTGTTTTTTAATTTATTATTTTTTAATTTATTTTCAGTATTCCAGAATTCATTGTTTCCAGGAGGCTTCTTTATTAATTCTTTTGGATTTTTTTCTTTAAAAAATAATGTCATTTGTGAATAAAACAGTTTTATTTCTTCTTTCCCAGTCTATATACCTTTTATTTCCTTTTCTTGTCTTATTTCATTAGCTAGGACTTCCACCAAAATGTTGAAAAAGAGTGGCAAGAGAAAACATCCTTCCCTTCTTCTTCCTGTCTTAGAGGGAAAACTAGGTTCTCACCAATAAGTATGATGTTAGCTGTAGATTTTTTGTAGATGTTCTTTATTGAGTTGAGGAAGTTTCTATTCCAGATTGTCAAGTTTTTTTTTTTCTTATCATGAATGGGTATTGTATTTTGTTAAATGCTGTTTCTGCATCTGTTGATACAATAATGTGATTTTTCTTATTTAGCCTGTTGAGATAATGGATTGTGTTAATTGATTCTTGAACATTGTACCTACCTGCATCCCGGGGATAAATCCTAATATGTCATGCTGTGTAATTCTTTTCATACCTTCTGGTGTTTAGTTTTCTAATATTTTGTTGAAGATTTTTGCATCTACTTTCATAAGAGACATTGGTATGTAGTTTTCTTGTAATTTCTTTGTCTGCTTTGATATTAAGGCAATCTGCCCTCATAGAAAAAATCAGGAAGGGTTGTCTGGGTGGCTCAGTCATTAAGTGTCTGCCTTTGGCTCAGGTCATGATCCCCCGGTCCTGGGATTGAGCCCCACATCGGGCTCCTTGCTCAGCAGCGAGCTGCTTCTCCCTCTCCCACTCCCCTTGCTTGTTTTCCCTCTCTTGCTGTGTCTCCCTCTGTCAAAAAATAAATAAAATCTTTTTAAAAGTGCTAAAAATAAGAATAAGGAAATATTCCTTCTGTTTCCATCTTTTCAAAGAGAATGTAGAGACTAGATATAATTTCTTACTTAAGAGTTTTGTAGAATTCACCTTTGAAACTATTTGGGTCTGATGATTTCTAATGTTTA
>NW_019155235.1:3185-6705 GCF_002288905.1 Enhydra lutris kenyoni | reverse complement strand
CCAAGAGTGACATATAACTGAAATTTACAGAGACAATCTATAGAAACAAGGACTTCACAGGCAATACGATGTCAATAAAAACGTATTTTTCAATAACCACTCTCAACATGAATGGCCTAAATGCTCTCATAAAATGGCACAGGGTTGCAGATTGGATAAAATGGTAGGACACGTCCATATGTTGCCTACAAGAGACCCATTTGGAACCTACAGATACATCCAGACTGAAAGTGAAGGGATGGAGAAGCAACTTTCATGCCAATGGGCCTCAAAAGAAAGCTAGGGTAGTGATTCTCATATCAGATGAATTAGGTTTAAGCTAAAGACTGTAGTCAGAGATACAGAAGGACACTACATCATTCTTAAAGGGTCTATCCGCCAAGAAGATCTAACAATTGTAAAATATTTATGCCCCCAATACGAAAGGAGCCAACTACATAAGCCTACTGTTAATCAAGATAAAGGCTCATATTGATATGAAAACATTAATTGTAGGGAACCTTAACACGCCACTCTCAGTAATAGACAGATCATCCAAGCAGAAAATCAATAAAGAAACAAGAGCATTGAATGACACTTTGGACCAAATGGACCTCATAAATATATACAGAACATTCCACCCTAAAACAAGAGAATGCTCATTCTTCTCAAGCGCACTTGGAACTTTCTCCAGAATAGACTACCTACTGGGTCACAAATCAGGACTCAACTGATACCAAAATGTTGAGATTATTCCCTGCATATTCTCAGACCACAATGGTTTGAAACTGGAACTCAACCACAAGAAAAAGTTTGGAAGGGATTCAAACACTTGAAAGCTAAAGACCATCCTGATTAAGAATATTTGGATCAACCAGGAAATCAAAGAAGATCTTAAACAATTTATGAAAACCAATGAGAACGAAGACACATCAGTCCAAAACCTATGGGATATGGCAAAAGTGCTCCTAAGGGGGAAATGCATAGCCATCTAAGCCTCACTCAAAAAAAAAAAAAAAAAAAATGAAAAATCCAGAATGTACCAGCTCCCTTTACACCTTAAAGAACTGGAGAATTAAAAACAAATTAAGCCAACCCCATGCACAAGAAAGGAAATAATCAAGATTAGAGCAGAGATCAATGAGATAGAAACTAGAGATATAGTAGAACACATCAGTGAAACTAGAAGGTGTTTTTTTTTAAACTCCTTTTCAGCGTTCCAGACTTCATTGCTTATGCACCACACCCAGTGTTCCAGCAATACATGTCCTCCATAATACCCACCACCAGACTCACACAACCTCCCACCCCCCCCTCCAAAACCCTCAGGTTGTTTCTCAGAGTCCACAGTCTCTCATGGTTCGTCTCCCCCTCCAATTTCCCCCAACTCACTTCTCCTTTTCATCTCCCCATTTCCTATGTGTTATTCCTTATGCTCCACAGATAAGCAAAACCATATGATAATTGACTGTTTGACTTATTTCACTCAGCATAATCTCCTCCAGTGCTGTCCATGTTGATACAAAAGTTGGGTATTCCTCCATTCTGATGGCAGCATAATACTCCTTAGTATATATGGACCACATCTTCTTTATCCATTTGTCTGTTGAAAGGCATCTTGTGTCTTTTCATGTCTTCTGCCCATTTTTTGACATGATTATCTGTTTTGTGTGTGTTGAGCTTGAGGAATTCTTTAGAGATCTTGGATATGAGCCCTTTGTCTGTACTGTCATTTGTGAATACCTTCTCTTATTCCGTGGGTGCCTCTTTATTTTGTTGACTATTTCCTTTGCTGTGCAGTAGCTTTTGATCTTGATGAAGTCCCAAAAGTTCATTTTCGCTTTTGATTCCTTTGCCTTTGGAGTCATATCTTGAAAGAAGTTGCTGTGGCTGATGTCCAAGAAGTTACTGCATATGTTCTTCTCTAGGATTTTGAGATATTCCTGTCTCACGTTGAGGTCTTTTATCCATTTTGAGTTTATCTTTGTGTATGGTGTAAGAGAATGGTCGAGTTTCATTCTTCTACACATAGCTGTCCAATTTTCCCATAGAAATTGTTTTTTAAAGAATCATAAGATTGTTAAACTACTGGCCAAACTAATCCAAAATAAATGATTGAGGACCCAAATTAATAAAATTATGAATGAAAGGGGAGAGATCATGATTAACACCAAAGAAATAGAAACAATCATCAGAAAATACTATCAACAGCTACATGCCAATAAGTTAAGCAGCCTAGAAGAAATGGATGCATTCCTGGAAACCTATAAACTTCCAAAACAGAATCAGGAAGAAATTGACAACTGGAATACACCAATATCTAGTAATGAGATTGAAGCAGTGATCAAAAACCTCCCAAAAAAGAAGAGCAAAGGACCTGACAGATTCCCTGGAGAATTCTACCAAAAATTCAAAGAATAAATAATACCTATTCTCCTGAATCTCTTTCCAAGAACAGAAACAGAAGGAAAACCTCCAGACTCTTTCTGTGAAGTCAGCATTACCCTGATCCCCAAACCAGGCAAAGACCCCAACAAAAAGGAGAATTTCATACCAATATCCCTGATGAATATGGATGCCATGATTCTCAACATGATCCTAGCCTATAGGACCCAACAGTTCATTAAAAGGATTATCCACCATGACCAGGTGGGATTTATACATGTGATGCAGGGGTGGTTCAACATTCAGAAATCAATCAATGTGACAGAACAACTCAATAAGAGAAGAGAGAAGAACCACATGGCCCTCTAAGTTGATGCAGAAAAAGCATTTGACAAGATACAACATCCGTTCCAGATTAAAACTCTTCAATGTATAGGGATAAAGGGAATATTCAACTTCATAAAATCTATCTATGAAAAAAGTGACAGTGAATATCATTCTCAATGGGGAAATGCTAACAGCCTTCCCTTTGAGATTAGGAACACGAAAATGATGCCCACTCTTGCCACTCTTGTTCAACATGGTACTAGAAGTTCTAGCAAGAGCAATCAGACAACAAAAAGAAATTTAAGTATTCAAATTGGCAAAGAAGATGTCAAACTCTCTCTCTTCACAGATGACATGATACTTTATATGGACAACCCAAAAGACTCCACCCCCAAACTACTAGAACTCATACTGAAACTCAGTAATGTGGCGGGATACAAAATGAATGTATAAAAAGCAGTTGCTTTCTTATATGCTAACAATGAAAATACAGAAAGGGAAATGAGAGAAATGATTCCATTTACTATAGCACCAAGAACCATAAGATACCTGGGAATAAACCTAACCAAAGAGGTAAAGTATCTGTTTTCAAGGAAATACAAAACATTCATGAAAGAAACTGAGGAAGGCACAATAAGATGGAAGAGCATTCCATGCTCATGGATCAGAAAAATAAACTTTGTTTAGATGTCTATACTGCCTAGAGTAATCTATACTTTCAATGCCATCCTTATCAAAATTCCATCAGCATTTTTCCAAGAGCTGGAACAAAAATTCCTAAAATTTGTATGGAACCAGAAGAGAGCCCTTAATTGCTAAAGAAATGTTG
>NW_019155235.1:2111-3175 GCF_002288905.1 Enhydra lutris kenyoni | reverse complement strand
AAAAAGAAATACAAAACTGGGGGCATCCAGTTGCTTGATTTCTAGCTTTACTACAAAGCCGTGATCACCAAGACAGTATGGTACTGGCACAAAAAAGAAATACAAAACTGGGGGCATCCAGTTGCTTGATTTCTAGCTTTACTACAAAGCCGTGATCACCAAGACAGTATGGTACTGGCACAAAAACGGACACATAGACTAGTGGGACAGAGTAGACAACCTATATATAGACTCCCAATGCTATGGTCATATAATCTCCGACAAATCAGGAAAAATTATAGAGTGGAAAAAAGACAGTCTCTCCAATAAATGGTGCTGGGAAAATTGGACAGCTATGTATAGAAGAATGAAACTCAACCATTCTGTTATACCATACACAAAGATAAACTCGAAGTGGATAAATGACCTCAACGTGAGGCAGGAATCTATCAAAATCCTAGAGGAGAACATAGGCAGTAACCTATGGCAGAAACAGTCAACAAAACAAAGAGGCAACCCATGGAATGGGTGAAGATATTAGCAAATGACACTATAGACAAAGGACTGATACCCATGATCTAAAGAACTCCTCAAGCTCAACACACACAAAACAGATAATCATGTCAAAAATAGGCAGAAGACATGAACAGAGACTTCTCCAAAGAAGACATACAAATGGCTAACAGATACATTAAAAAATGTTCATCATCGCTAGCCATCAGGGAGATTCAAATCAAAACCACATTGAGATACCACATTACACCAGTTAGAATGGCCAAAATAAACAAGACAGTAAACAAGTGTTGGAGAGGATGTGGAGAAAGGGAAACCTTACACTCTTGGTGAGAATGCAAGTTGGTGCAACCACTTCTTTGGAAAACAGTGTGGAGATTCCTTAAGAAATTAAAAATAGGAGGAGGAGGGGCGCCTGGGTGGCTCAGTGGGTTAAGCCGCTGCCTTCAGCTCAGGTCATGATCTCAGGGTCCTGGGATCGAGCCCCACATCGGGCTCTCTGCTTGACAGGGAGCCTGCTTCCCGCTCTCTCTCTGTCTCTGCCTGCCTCTCTGTCTACTTATGATCTCTCT
>NW_019155235.1:0-2011 GCF_002288905.1 Enhydra lutris kenyoni | reverse complement strand
AGCTCAGGTCATGATCTCAGGGTCCTGGGATCGAGCCCCACATCGGGCTCTCTGCTTGACAGGGAGCCTGCTTCCCTCTCTCTCTCTGTCTCTGCCTGCCTCTCTGTCTACTTGTGATCTCTCTCTGTCAAATAAATAAATAAAATCTTAAAAAAAGAAATAGGAGGAGGAGTCAAGATGGCGGAGAACTAGCAGGCTGAGACTACTTCAGGTAGCAGGAGTTCAGATAGATAGCTTATCTAAAGATTGCAAACACCTACAAATCCAATGGGAGATCGAAGAGAAGAAGAACAGCAATTCTAGAAACAGAAAATCAACCACCATCTGAAAGGTAGGACAGGCGGAGAAGTGAATCCAAAGCGACGGGAAGATAGACCGCGGGGGGAGGGGCTGGCTCCCGGCAGGCGGAGCAACGGAGCACAAAATCAGGACTTTTAAAAGTCTGTTCCGCTGAGGGACATCGCTCCAGAGGCTTAACTGGGGTGAAGCCCACACGGGGTCAGCGTGGCCTCAGGTCCTGCAGGGTCACAGAAGGATCGGGGGTGTCTGAGTGTCGCAGAGCTCACAGGTATTAGAACGGGGAATCCAGCTACAGAGACAGAGCCAAGGAGTGAGCTCACAGCTCGGGGTTACCTTGAACCGGTCGCAGGCTCGGTCACCTCGGAGCGCGGCCTGAGGCCAGGGTGACAGGAGTAATTGGGCGCTGTTCTCTGAGGGCGCACTGAGGAGTGGGGCCCCAAGCTCTCAGCTCCTCCGGGCTGGAGACTGGGAGTCCACCATCTTCATTCCCGTCCTCGGGAACTCTACGGTAAACACTCAGGGAACAAAAGCTCCCGAAAGCAAACCTGAGCAGATTACTCAGCCTGGCCCCTGGTAAGGGCAGTGCAATTCCACCTTGGGCAAAGACACTTGAGAATCACTACAACAGGCCCCTCCCCCAGAAGATCAACAAGAAATCCAGCCAGGACTAAGTTCACCTACCAAGGAGTGCAGTTTCAATACCAAGGAGAGCAGCGGAATTCCAGAGGAGGAGAAAGCAAAGCACGGAACTCATGGCTTTCTCCCATGATTCCTTACCCTTGCAGCTATTTAATTTTTTTTTCTTTTTAAATTTTTTCTTTCTCTTCTTCTGCCAATTTTTTTTTAACTTTTACCCTTTTCTTTTTTAACGTTTTTTTAACAGGTTTATCTAATATATATATATACATATATATATATATATATATATTCTTTTTTATATTTTTTCTTTATTTGTTTTCTTTTTTTAATTGTTTCCTTTTTTTTTTTTGTTTTTCTTTCTGAGCCTCTTTTTATCCCCTTTTTCCCCCCTCACGATTTGGGATATCTTCTGATTTGGTTAAAGCATATTTTCCTGGGGTTGTTGCCACCCTTTTAGTATTTTACTTGCTCCTTCATATACTCTTCTCTGGACAAAATGACAAGGCAGAAAAATTCACCACAAAAAACAGAACAAGAGGCAGTACCAAAGGTTAGGGACCTAATCAATACAGACATTGGTAATATGTCAGATCTAGAGTTCAGAATGACGTTACTCAAGGTTCTAGCCGGGCTCAAAAAAGGCATGGAAGATATTAGAGAAACACTCTCGGGAGATATAAAAGCCCTTTCTGGAGAAATAAAATAACTAAAATCTAACCAAGTTGAAATAAAAAAAGGTATTAATGAGGTGCAATCAAAAATGGAGGCTCTCACTGCTAGGATAAATGAGGCAGAAGAAAGAATTAGTGATGTAAAAGACCAAATGACAGAGAATATAGAAGTTGAGCAAAAGAGGGACGAACAGCTACTGGACCACGAGAGGAGAATTTGAGAGAGAAGTGACACCATAAGACGAAACAACATTAGAATAATTGGGATTCCAGAAGAAGAAGGAGAAAGAGAGAGGGGAGCATAAGGTGTATTGGAGAGAATTATCGTAGAGAATTTCCCCAATATGGAAAAGGGAACAAGCATCAAAATCCAGGGGGTTCTCTGAACCTCCTGGATTTTG
>NW_019155234.1:0-6714 GCF_002288905.1 Enhydra lutris kenyoni | reverse complement strand
TTTTTGACACCTGAAGAAGAATGGGGGACTAAAAAAAATTGCATTCTGTAGACTCCTTTTCTTGGCTGTGCAACCTGATATTTCTGAATCAGAATTTCTTCATGGGATTGGGAGAATTGAGTGAGGAATCTTAAATGAAAGTATTTTCCAGAGTACCAGTAGATCCTCCACAAAGTGAATTTATTGATTCTTCCCTTCTCATCTCAAAGTGATCAGCAGAGGATGGATGGGTGGATGGATGGATGGATTGATGGATGAATGGATGGGCAGATGGGAGGATGGATGGATGAACAGATGGGTAGACGAATGGGCAGATTGGTGGATGAATGGATGGATGGATACAATGGCACTCTACCTACACTATAGGTTTCCCAGGACACAGTACTCACCTTCACTTATGTTAGCTTTTTTTTAAGCACCCACAGAAACTTCCTGAGAGATGGATATGATTATCCCCTGTCTACAGTTAAGGAAACCCAGAAACTGAGGCTCGGTGAAGTTGAGTAATTTGTCCAGGATTTGTCTGCTGGGAAGCAGCAATGCAAATTTCAAACCCAAGTCTGGTTTTATTTGAGAAAAGGGAGGGAAAATAGAGGACAATCAAAAAGAAAGGGAAAAATGACATTCTTGGTGGATTTTCACAGATAAAAAATGAATAAAGACTAACGGAACTCAATTTACCATACATTACCATCTGCATTCCATATTAACATTGTTGTTAATGATTTCTAAGTGGTACAACTTTCTTCAGTTAAAAAAAATTAAACCACAATTTATATGCAGTAAAATTCACCTTTTCTAGTGCTCAGTTCTGCAAGTGTTGACAAATATATACAGTTGTGTAACCACCACCACAGTCAAGATATAGGAAAGCTCTATCCTCCACCCAAATTTCCCAACCTCTCAGCCCCTGGCAGCTACTAATCTGTTTTCTGGCCTTATAATTTTGCCTTTGGAATAATGTCATATAAATGGAATTATATGATATTTGGCCTTTAGAGTCTGGCTTAATTCACTTGGCATATCTGCATAGTACATCTCCAAATGTTTCCTAGGTACAGTCTCTTTATTATAATTCTCATAAACTCTTTGTTTTTTCTTCACTAGGATACAGGGGGATAAAACTCTGTAATTTTCCAAAGACAATTTCTCTTTAAACAGTGAAAGGAAGGGAAGAGGTGGGGGAAGGAAGGAAGATTTGAGTTGTTTTCTCTTTAAATCTTCTAAACCCTAGGAAGCACAGCACTGAGTCTGGTTAACTTTTCATAATGTCAAACACAAAAACCCGCTTAATCCTTGGTGATCAGTCATTCCCGATTAAACCTTCAGGAAACTCTTAGGAATTGGGGAAACAATAAAGAGGAATGAGTCTTGATTTTAAGCAATGTGAGGACTAACCCCCATAAATAAGATACTTGCTTGTGAGCCACAGGAGACAGTGAATTGGTTAGAAGCTAGCAGAGCAGATAGGTGATGACAAGGATAATAGAAGATGTGGACTTTCATTGGCCAGGAGACATGAGAACCAAGGGGGCAAATTCTGTACTCATCTGTCCTTCCATGAATCCATTAATCATCCATCAATCCATTAATTCAACAATTATTTTCTGAGCACATATGCTATGCAAGTGAGAACAAAATGTAGTTCTCTTGTTCTTCTGGGATCACATGGATCACATGTGATACATGTTATGTAGGATGTATACTGCATAACTTCAGAGGCACTCTTTACATCATTGTCTCTTGTGAGTCGTGCAATATATAACTCATGATGCCCTGCCACAGTCTAGACAGAAAGAAAAACAAGTTAACAGGCAGTTATGGTACAGTATTTAAGATAAGTAAGAAGGGAGACTGTAAACAGAGAGGAGGGGGTACTTAATCAAGTCATTGGACATGGGGGTGAATTTCACTTAAGGCTTCCTGGAGAAAGTAATATCTAAACTGGAGCCCTGTGGAAAAATGGAAGTTAGCCAGGTGAAGATGTAGGAATACAAAGTTCCAAGCCAAGGAAATAGCATTTGAAAACCCCTAGAGGCTTTCTCTTCCTTGGTACATTCGGGGATCTATGAACAATTTATATGGTTGGAATGAAAAGGGAGGGATAGTCAGGCAACATAACAGATCGATTTAGAGAGACTGGCAGTGGCCACATCAGAGGAGGTCTTGTAGGGGAGGCTATGATGAGCATGGACTTCATCCTGAGGCCAGTGAGGACCAATTGGAGGAAGATGTGATATGGCCAGAGCTCTTCTTTAGAATGATCACTGTGGCTACTGTGTGGAAGATGGGTTGGAAGTGGACCAGACAGGAAGCATGGAGTTTGGTGAGGAGGCTGAGCAGTTACACAGGTTTGAGACAAGAGGGGCTGGAGTAAGGTCATGGTAGTGGGTTTGTAAAGAAAGGGACAGAGATGAACTATACGGGGGGGTAGAATCGTTAGGATTTGGTGATCGATCAGGTAACAGAGGTGACAGAGGCTAGGAATGAGGGGTGGCCCCAGGTTGCTGGTTTGACCTTTGGGTGGATACTGGAGCCATTTACTGAGCTGAACGGGAGAGGTGAGGTTTGTGGGTAAGATGATGAGCTCCATTTAGGATATGTTGAGTCTGAGATGTCCACGGGTGTTGATGAAGGTAGCATTACAGAGCTCTGATATTTGGGAGGGTGATATGGGGGGTCCTTATCCCCCACAGTCATTGGAGGTGATCCTCTGGGGACCTTGTGGGAGTGAGAGGAAAAGAAGACCCAGACTAAAACTCCAGGAAGCACTGAGTGTTAGGGACACACCGAGATCAAGAAGAAGGAGGAAGCCAAGGAGAGCGACCCCATTTTTTTCTTCCTGCTGCTTCCTGGGTTGTCAGTTTGACTTTGGCCAAAGTGGAGTGGGGTCAGGGTGATTTCTGAGCTCCAGAAATATTCCTCACAGCACCCCCAAAACTTAGTCACAGAGCCTGGCAAGTGAAGGTACTTATCTGATGGTGGTTAAGAAAAATGACTGAATGGGATGCCCAGGTGGCTCAGTGGGTTAAAGCCTCTACCTTCGGCTCAGGTCATGATCTCAGGATCCTGGGATCAAGCCCCGCATCGGGCTCTCTGATCAGCAGGAGCCTGCTTCCCCACTTCTCTCTTCTCTGCCTGCCTTTCCACCTACTTGTGATCTCTGTCTGTCAAATAAATAAATAAAATCTTAAAANCCTACTTGTGATCTCTGTCTGTCAAATAAATAAATAAAATCTTAAAAAAAAAAGAAAAATGACTGAATGATTAAATTAAAAAGTGTGACTATACAGCACAGAGACTTTAAAAACAATATTCCAGTGAATATACATCCAAAATCATGTTCCCTGCAAAGCAGTTGCCTTAATCAATATTTATCTCATGTAGGAAAATCCTCTCAAAGTATGCAAGCAAAGACAGATACCATTTAGAAAATGATCTACATATCTGACTACGTGAAGTAAAAAAAATGTAATTGAGAAAATCATTAAATATTGAAAGGCAAGGGACAAATTAGAGAAAGCAAAGTATAGGACATACAAAAGGTGGATTTTTTTACTATATAAGCATGCCTACCAAAAAGATAAAAATAAATACTTCAATATGAAAATAACCAAAAGTTATGAATAGACAACCCACAAAAGAACAAATACAAATAAGAAACAAACCCATAAAAATTTCCATCTTATTAACAGTCAGAACACTCACCTTAAAATAAGATAACATTGTTCACTTACCAACTTGGCAATGAATTTTGAAAGTTTTAAAAATATATCTACTCTTTCATCCAGAAATTCCACCACTAGAAATTTGTACTAAGGAAATAATCAGGAATGTGCAAAAAAAAAATATACATGAACATGAAAATATTCATTGCATCATAATTTTAATAGCAACAAAATTGGAAACAATAAAAACAATGACAGGAAATCACAGATGACTTTTTTTTTTCTATTTTCTACTTTCTGCAGTAGAGATAAATGGCCTTTGCAATTTAGAAAACAAATGCTGCTTTAAAAAAAGGGGGGGGACCTGTTACCTTGACTACAAATATTCTTTTGGAGGGCTACCACTGTTCAGAATCTTCCAGGGCCCCCTGTGCAGCAGTCTTAACAGCTAGTTTCTGAGACATATAAGAAATTGATTTTTTAAAGGTCTTATTTATTTATTTGACAGAGAGAGAGATCACAAGTAGGCAGAGCAGCAGGCAGAGAAAGAGTGGGGATACAGGCTCCCTCCTGAGCAGAGAGCCCAATGCAGGGCTCAATCCCAAGACCCTGAGATCATGACCTGAGCCAAAGGCAGAGGCTACCAAACCACCAAACCCACCACCAAACCACCCAGGCACCCCAAGAAATTGATCTTATTATTCCCTAAGCATCACTTCATTTGGATCAAATATAGGCATGATTCATTTCCATCACCCACCTAATTCATCTGCTTCTATAACAAATGACTTTAGGGTCTTGTGAAAAATCACTCTCCTAAAGTATGAAAATTTTCCCTTCACTGAAGAAATGCAAAGGAATGTTGTTTGGATTTTAGGAATATATATTTTTAGGAGTATATATATATGTATATGTATATGTGTATGTATATATGTGTGTATATATATGTTTATCACCGTGCTCAGCATATGGAGCTCAATAAATAGTAGCAGTTGTTATTCTCATTTTCTTATTTGGCTTTATTTATTTCCTCAGTTGTCTAGGAGGCCAGATTGCTGAGGCCAGATGGGTGAATACTCCAGCCAATGCTTTTGATAAAATACTGAATCATTCCATCACTTTTTTTGGGTGGACACTCAGTAGCCTCTCACTTTAAAATATCAAGACTCCAGAAGCCGCAGAAGCAAATGAATAATGTCTAATCAACTGCTTTAGCAACACCCACCGACTCGGAGCGGACATTGTAGCTCCTCCATACACATCAATATATGATCTTTGAGGTAGAATGTGGAATTTGGAGTCGAGCCTTGGTCTGCCCTCTAGTGCCATCTAGGGGTGTGGAGGGGAAGTGCTGACTGTCCTAGTACCACTTAGGGAAAACCGTGGGTTGCATAGTGTCACCTCTAGAGGGAGCTCAAGCATGTCTTCCCCTGCTCCAAAGCTGGGTCTGGTTGGAGGTGAGATTAAGAAATAAAAAACCAGACCTTGGAATGTGACAGATCTTTGATCTAAGCTCTATCACTTACAGCTGCATGACTTTGTCACTCTCCCTGAGTTTCATACTATGTTAAAATGGGGATATAATAATGGCTGTTTCATGGGGGTGTTTTATGATGGATTGAGATAGCAAGAATAATCACCTAAAATAACGTCGGATACATTGCTCCACAGATGGTGTCTCTAGTAAAAGATTCAAAGCACATGATTAATAAACGCTGCTGGGGTGGGGGTGTAAAGAAATCATAAATAAAACTGGCTGGGGAGTGGGGGAAGAATTCTTTTGACTTTTTCTTTCCTTGAAATTTCAGGATCGCATTTCTCTTTCTTCCCTTCAGTGAATCCAGTGCTGGGGCTGTGTCCCAAGCAGGCAGGCTCTAAACCCTTGGAAGACCTATCCATGTTTGGTAGAGTGGAAAAGAGAGCTACTTAGAGTAGATGGCTCAGCACAGCACCTCTGCACAGAGTCAGAAGAGCTGGATCAGAGTGTGGGGCTGGAAAGAGGAAATAGGGAGAGCCATCAGTTCTCACTTTGCATACCCAAACTGATTTGGGGAGTGGATGAATGTGTTGAGAAGGAATCTGGGGCTGCATTCAAGAATGAGTGTTGTGATCAATTAGCAATGCCTGGTGTGGTTGCAGGAGAGGGAACTGGACGCATATCTGCCACATAGCTGCCGCCCTGTGACCTGACAAAGTGTGGCTCAAGAACAGCTGATCTTTAAGCTGTTAGAAACTGGTCTGTGACAAAGTAAGAGCAGAATTGAGAGTATATGTTTAAAAATTTTTATAGCCATTCGACAAAGTAATTTTATTGAATCTAATCGAATCTATTGAATTTATTGAATCTATTAAATCTAATAATAAAACATTCAGGCTTTTATTTTGAATGTCTTTTATTCTTATTTTTTCTCGTAATTCACTTTTATTACATTTTATGAAATTATCAGTCCAAGACAGATTGAGGGAAAAAACCGTTCTTCACCAAAGCACTGGCTGAGAGCTTTGGTGAGAGGGGCAAAAGGAGTCTTTTCTGCTCCAGTGTGGACTACCAAGCAGACAACAACATAAGAAGTCTGTATTGCTTAGATTTCTGCAAATCTCCCTTAGGAACCTGCAGCAGTTAAGTAACTGGGGCAGAGTTCAAGTTTGAAATTCTGGCTGCCTTTGCTTTGGAGAATGGTCAGTAATCTGAATACTCCCATTTGCTTTTTTTTTTTTTTTTTTTTTTTTCTTTTTGTCCTCCTAAAGATTGATTGCTTTTGGGAAAACTGAGACAGTTCAACCAATACAACAAAAATTCTCACAAAAAGTTTCCAAGGTAGAGCTGTTGGTATGTGTATGTAGCCTTCCATGGAGACTAAGGGAAGAGAATGTACACATGTGAGTGTGGCAGGCCCTAAGATGTATCACTGAGTGAATGACACAGATGGCAAGTGTGGTGGACTGCTTGCTATCTTTTCTGGATCCTTGGAGCTAAACATATGTTTACTTCCTCTATTCAACTTAGATGTGGATTTGTGCAATCTGATTTCTTTTTTTTTTTTTT
>NW_019155233.1:0-6717 GCF_002288905.1 Enhydra lutris kenyoni | reverse complement strand
AAGTCTTGCATACTTCAAAAGTTTACTCCTTTTTCTTGTTGAATAGTATTCCACTGCATGGATAAACAAACCATAATTTATCCATTCCTTGAAGAACATTTGGGTTGTTGATAGTTTTTGTCAATTATCAATAAAGCCACTATGATATTTGTGTTCAAGTTAATGCATAAACGTACGTTTTCATGTCTCTAGAATAGACACTCAGGCATGAGATTGCTGGAGGCTCAGTTGATTAAACCTCCATGTCTTGATTTTGGCTTAGGTCCTGATCTTAGGGTCCTGAGATTGAGTGTGTGGGACTCTGCCCTGGATATGGAGCCTGCTTAAGATTCTCTCTCTCCATTTCTCTCTGCTCCTCCCCCTGCTTACATGTGCCTGAGCCACATGCACATACTCTCTCTCATGCCCCCCCCCGCAAAAGGTGGGAAGGGGAGTGGGATTGTTGGGTCACAAGTAAGTTTATGTTTACCATTCTACCAAACCTTTTGCAAAAAGGCTGTGCCATTGTGTATCCCCGCCAGCAATGTTGTGGAAGTTCCAGTTGCTGTGCATACTGTCACTTTGTGAACTTTTAAACGCATACATAGAAACACACGTGCACACACACACACACACACACACACACATACACACACACATACATACATACATACAAATTTAAGCCGTCTAATAGTTGTGTAGTAGCATCTCAGCATGTTTCATTTTGCATTTCCTTAGTGGCCATCAATGTTGACTATCCTTTTTGTTAATCCTTATCTCTTTGGTGAAGTGGGTATTCATGTCTTTTGCTAATTTTTAAACTGGAATGTGTTTTCTTATTTTTGAGTTTTGAGCTTCCTTTATATATACTCTGTACACCAGTTATTTGTGGGCATGTGATATAAAAATATTTTCTTTCATTCTGTGGCTAAACATTTGAATCTCTTAACAATGTCTTTTATGGAGTTTTGGGTTTTTCTTTTCTTTTCTTTTCTTTTTTGTTATTATGTCTAAACCTAATATACAGATTTTTTCCATTATCTTTTCTAAATGTTTTAGATATTTTACATTTATATATATGATTCATTTTGAGCAATTTCAGTAAAAGATATTAAATTTAAAACAAGGTTCATTTCTTTTGCCTATGAATCTCTAGTTGTCCCAACACGATTTGTGGAAAAGTCTAGTCTTTATTACTTCAATTGCTCTTGCACCTTTGCCAAAAATCAATTGATCATATTTATTGGGATCTATTTCTGGAATCTCAGTTCTGTTCTCTTTATTAATATGTCTATCCTTTCACCAATACCATACTAACTTAATTACTATAGTTTTATAGTAAGTCTTAAAATTGACAGTGTAACTCCTCCAACTATATTCTTTTCTTAATTAAGATTTATTTATTTATTTATTCAACTGAGAGAAACACAGCCAGAGAGGGAACACAAGCAGGGGGAGTGGGAGAGGGAGAATCAGTCCTCCCGTTGAGCAGGAAACCCGATGTGGGGCTTGATCCCAGGACCTGGGACCATGATCTGACCCGAAAGCAAATGCCCAATGACTGAGCCACCCAGGCGCCCCCCTCCAACTTTATTCTTGTCTTTCATAATTCTTTTAGTCATTCTAGTTCCTTTGTTTTTCTTTATAAATTTTAGAACTGGTTGGTTTATATCTGGGGGAAAAAAATCCTGTTTGGATTTTGATAGGAACTGCATTCAATCTACAGAATAATTTGGAGAGAATTAGCATCTTTAATGAGTTACTGATTAATGAACATGATAAGGCTCATCTATTTCTTTAATCGCATTTTTTAAAGTTTTCAGCATATAGAACTTATGCATGTTTTATTTATATATATACATATATATGTGTATATATATGTGTGTGTACATACACACAGTTTTTTTTTAAGATTTTATTTATTTATTTGACAGAGAGATCACAAGTAGGCAGAGAGGCAGGCAGAGAAAGAGAGGGAAGCAGGCTCCCTGCCAAGCAAAGAGCCTGATGTGGGGCTCGATCCCAGGATCCTGAGATCATGACCTGAGCTGAAGACAGAGGCTTAACCCATTGAGCCACACAGGTGCCACACACATTCAGTTTTTTAAAAGATTTATTTATTTTAGAGATAGATAGTAGGGTAGGTGAGGGGCAGAGGAAGAGGGACAGCAGGCTACATACACACTGAGTACAGAGCCTGATGCAGGGCTCCATCCAATCACCCCAAGATCATGACCAAGAGGGAGCCTAGATTTTTACTATTATCCCACTGTAATATGATTCTTCCCTCCCTTCAAGACAATTACAAAGGACCCAGTGGAAAAGCAAAACTTTCATCCCAGCCTGAAGGTGAGAAACCCTCCTCTGCTCCAAACCCACAGACACAAGGGTGTCCGTGGAGATCATGTGGAAACAATAATAAGGTGCTCTTCCTAGCCAGGGTAATGCAACCAGAGGCCTCATGGGGATACTGAACTTCCACCTCTGCATCTTTCCCCCAAGACACTGAAAGGAGACTAAGTGAGGAACCTGGATATCTTTTCCACCTTTCCCTTTACTGTACTATCAGGAGGTGTCTGCTAAACAAAAGACTGAAATAGAAGGCAGAGTCTCAGATCACAATACCCAAGCCCTTTAGGATACAGTCTCCTGACATATTAGTGGGTAAACAAACTGTAGTTCATCCATACGAGGGATATAATCAGCAATACAAAGGAATGGACTATTGATACAAACAGCCACCTGGATGGATCTCAGGGCATTATGCAGAGAAAAAAAAAAGTTAACTTCTAAAGCCCACATATGATGGGAAATAGAAAATATCTTGAAGTCAAAGATAATAGAAACTACTCAAAATTGTTTGAGCAGTTAAAGCAATACACAGAGAAACCTGCAGCCTAAAATGCATACTAAAGAGAAGAATCGTTAAAAATTGATTAGCAGAGATTTTGTCTCAGGACCTTAGAAAAAGTTGAGCAAAATAAATCCACAAGAGAGTTGAGAAAAGAAACAAACATAGAGTAAGAAAAGGATAAACTGTATATGGTCACCTGTGTGCCCAGCATTCTATTTTACCAAAACTTACACCGATGATTCTGATACATGTGAGACTTTGAGAACTACGGATCTAGACCTGTGAAGTCTCATGTGCACGAAGATGCATGAACAAGAAAGTTTATGGCAGCATTGTTTGTCATCTCCAACTGGAAACCACTAGATGCCAGTCGACAGTACATTTTGGTGTACTATAAAATGGTAGGCTGTAAAACAGTAAAAATGAACAAACGGCAGGTATGTACAACATATGAATGAATTTGACATATTATTCAATGAATAGAGGAAAACAAAATAATGGATTCAGTTTATTCCTTTTTATGTAAAAGTTCCAAAAGAGGAAAAACTAGGCTATATTGTTTAAAGATGCACAAGTAGTTGATAGAAGGAAAACAACAAACAAAACTCATAACACACACACATACACACAAAACCAAACCAAGGACATGAGGTTCTTTTTTCAACCTTTTTTATCTGTTAATTTTTAACAATAAAAATGTCTATAAAGTAAAGCTAAGAATATGGAAGGTAGATAAGGAAATTATAATGCTTATTCAAGAGCCATTCTGAAGTCTTACCTTGTTCTTCTGTTTGAAACATGTTCCTGCTTCTTCATTTTACTTGGCTCTGTTGGTTTCCATGCATTAGATGAAACAATCACTTCTCCCAGTCCTGAAGGGATGGCCTTGAGATGAAACTTGTCTTTCATCTCTGCCCCAGCTCTTGATTGTCTCTCACACTTTTGTGATTGTCCAAGCCATCTATTGTATTGTTTTCATAGCTCCCAGCAGTTGAAAGCATGCCAAGACCTGTTAATGCCACAAAAGGGAGGATGTCCAGCACCCAGACTCAGGCTGATTGGAAGCCCAACCCTCAGACAACAGTTTCTAAAGTATGCAAATCTGGGACATTTGGGTGGCTCCCTCCTTCATTGGCTACCTACCACTTGGGTCATTACCCTGGGATCCTGGACTAGAGTCCCACACCTCGCTTCTTGCTCAGGGAGGATGGCTGCTTCTCCCTCTGCCTGCTGCCCCTCCCTCCCGCCTATGCCCTCTCACCTTTCTGTCTCTGACAAATAAATCTAAAAAAAAAAAAAGTATGCAAATCTATGCATTCCAGTGAGACCACCAGCATCAGTCTTTATAGCCAGCAGAGACAGGTGCTCTGGACATGTTTTCTGGATGGCGGTGGCATTTTGGTTTGGCGGTGGTCTTCTGGAGGGCTCAGACGAGTGGATACGCTCTTTTCAGGAGATAGGGCAGGATGCTGAAGGATGGCTGTTCCACATGGCTTGAGAGTAGCTCCCCAGACCACGAGCTGTGTGTGCCAAGCCAAAAGCTGTCCCTCAGGCCGAAGCTCCAGGGCAGCCAATCAGGCCCTTTTACAGAGACATGGGTGTGGTTTAGTCTGTGTGCTCGGCAGCAGCCTGAGGGTGGTTAAATTGCCAAGAGCTGTCTTGGTGATTGTCATAATCCTGTGGGACCCAAGCCCCTCCCAGTCAACCAGAACCAGAGGAGCAAGGAGGTTCCTTTTGGCAGCAGCCATAAAAATCCGGGCGCCAAACACATGCGGAAAGTCTCTTCTGGGAACTATGGGGACTCCAGGGCACAGCCCAGTGAGAGCAGGAAGATGGCGCCTGCTGGCTGTGGCGATGCCAAGGAGGGAAAGCAAAGATGGCACCTGCCCCAGAAAAGAGAGAAAGAGAAAAAAAAAAAGATCTTAGAAAAAATGGCACTCACCACCTACATCAAGGCAGAGGAGGAGAGCAAAACTGGAAAATTGGCCCTCACCAGCTTCCTTCCCTGGAGTACTCCTGCAGGCCTCGGCCTTTGTGCAGGATTAGGCGACCCAGCAGGCCAATATTTTCCTGTAAGCAAAGGAGCCCATTTTACAGGAAGTCTGGGTGGGTAAGTCTGACTGAGCGGTCCTTTTCTTTTTTCTATTTTTTTTTCCCTTAGATTTACTTATTGGAGGGAAAGAGAGCAAGATTGGGAGGGGCAGTGGGAGAAGAAGATAATCTTAAGCAAACTGGCCCTAAGCTGCGGCCAAAGCGAGCTCCATCCAGACCTGAGCCAAAACTAAGAGTCTCCCACTTAACCCACTCCACCGCCAGGTGTCCCTGGGCAGAGCTCTTTAAGACCCATTTCTTAGATCACTGCAGTTTTGTGTTCTCTTAGACACAAGCCCCATTAGTTTTCAAAGCTAGATGTTTGGGGCTTTGCCTCCCAGGTGCTGGTTTTAAAAGCTGGGGTCCCCAGCGTGGGGTTCAAACCCCTCACTACTCTGGGAAGTTTGGGTGTCCTGATTGCAGATAGCTGCCTGTGGCGGGGTTTAGGGGATTGTGACCCAGCCTCTTCCAGCCTGTTTGATGTGGTTTTCTTCTCATTAACCTGGTGTGTCGATAATTACTCAGCCAGACCTTACGTTTTCTTTTCTTTTCTTTTCTTTTTTTTAACTTTCCCTTTAAACCCACCTCCCCCGAAATTGTTTCATATATAGACAAGTGTATGGGGAAGGAGGTGAGTTCAGGATCTTTCAAAGTCACCAACTTGAACCTTAAGATTCACAGACCATACCCTTGAAGCAAATAATACACTATATGTTAATTAAAAAATAATAAAATTAAAAGGGAACTCTAAAAGGAGAGAATAAAACAAATTGAGGGAAAAAATAAGTAGTAGAGAATACCATAGTACACAAGAATTAAAGAAAAATTGTAGGCAAACTGAAACTAGTCTCTAAGAGCTAAACAGAGTAAAAAAACTGCGTCTCCCTCTCTCACTGACCCCCCCAACTTGTGCTCTCTCTTTCTCTCAAATGAATAAATCAAAAATTTAAAATAAAATAAGATGGAGTCAAGTTCAGCCGCTAGTCTAACCTTGTAAATAACTTCAAACGTAAAGTTGAGGAAAGTGAAGGCCATCCATGGTAGATAGATGGTTTGCTCTGCTAGACACAGGAAATTAAAACAGAATCAATATAAAAACATTCGTTCCACAAAGTCCTGGAGTCAGAACCTTTCTACTGGATCATGATGGATATTTGGTTAAATTACTACTATATGTACATATATACATATATATATTAGATGATTTATACTGTTTATAAAGTTAAAAAAGTTAAAAAGTTAAAAGTTAAAGAACCCTATGAGTTAAAATTAAAAGTTAAAAAAACCTATAAATAAAAAATTAAATATTAGGAAAGCATATATGTTTTTATACAAGTATAAAAACCCTATTCTTTGTAGGTTTTTCAGAGAATGCAACTGATTTCTCCCTATACTCTGGCTCCTAAGGCATACAATTCTATATAAAGAACTAAGTAAATTATGAAATAACCTAATTTGTCTATTTTACCAGTTCTCTTGAATATAAGACCCTTTCTGCTGGTCCTTTCTGTGGTTCATTGCTCCATCTTGTAGTTGATAGTGATTACAATTAGCATTTACTAGTCACTTAAAGTTCCAATCCAGACACAGTGTTAAGTGCTTCAAAAGATTTATAAACCATTTTACAGACAAAGAGACTAGGTCACTACTTATTTAAGAATGTTGTGCAAGAGTACACAGATATTAATGGACGAGTTCAGATTCAGAGATTGTGTTGTGAACCACAAAGCTACATTCATCCCTGTGCAGAATATCAGTGGTGTGCTTTTAAATGTTTAGCAGCAGCTGCCTTT
>NW_019155232.1:2753-6752 GCF_002288905.1 Enhydra lutris kenyoni | reverse complement strand
GCCCAGGAGCAGCTTCCTGAACACATGGGAGACTGTAACCCCTCACCCAGGTCCTCACGGTAAGCCCAAAGCACCGCCTTCAGAACCCGTAACAGTAGTAACAGTGGGAAGGACAGGCCTGGGGTCGCACTCACCCACTGATCCCACTGTGAGACCACTGGCCTCCCGAGCATCATGAGTTTGCTGTGTGGTTCACTGCTGTCTCACCCCCTGGGCCTCGAGCAGAGCCTGGCCCCAAGGACACCGTCCTGATGCTCGAACCCTGTGCTCCACTGCACCCACTCTCAGTGCCCATACACCACAGCCTCCATCTGTAACTAGGAGGGGGTCCATGGGTCAGTACCCAGAGATGTCACTGACTGACCCCATCCCAGCGGCCTTCCCCATCACTGCCTTTCTCAGCTCTAAATAACAGTATCCAAGGAAAACTCAGAGTGTCCTTCACCCATTCAGGGGAGCACTTGGTGGGCTTGTCGCACACACGCACATATGTATGCACACCAAGCTGTCTCACGCATGTCCCACGGCATGACACCTGCGGCCGGACACACTGCTTTCAGGCCCATAGCCCACGTTCAGCCCCCAGATGGGCCGGTAGCAGCTGCCTACCCCCTCCCTCAGGGCCCTGCTGGCTACAGCCTGGCCTGTTGGTGCCAGGCCAAGGCACCTGCAGGCCAGAGGCCATGGTGCTGCCTGGCCCTGTGGGCACTGAGGCCATCTAACCCTTAGCGTCAGGGCTGCAGGTGCTCAGGCCCTCAGCCTCGCTCAGCAGGACTAAGCTGGAAGGAGCGGGAGAACCCTGGCCGGCTGGCCTGGCCGGGATGCTGAGTCAGGCATACTCCCCTCCACCACTGGGGACCCCATTCACCCCAAACCCCCACCTCTTCACATCAGGAGGCCAGTGTTAGACAAGGCTGGGAGCCCTCAAGTGCCCAGAAGACAATGAGGCCCCAGATAAGAAGGTCCCAGGGCAGCCAGTCCAGAAGCAGAGGCAGGTGGCCGAGCACCCACCAGAAACACAGAGACTGGAAGTGACAGCCAGAGGGAGGCAACACTGGGAATTAGCCCCTGTCTGTGTGGCCAGGTGCAGCCAGGGCCTCAGAGGGAGCACAACATCTGATCTCTGCTTCAAACACCTGGGAGACAGGTGAGGGAGAAGTCCACATGAGCAGCCAGGCTGCACATCCCTCCTAGGGTCTGTCTCTGTTGCCAGATGTTTCTGAGTCTCCAGAGCGGGCACATATATAACACTCACGGCCCTTACTGCCCACTCCTCAAACTGCAGAGAAAGCAGGCCAGACACATTAGCAAATGGTCTTAGATTATCCTAGCAAAACCCCAAGAAGGTGGCTGCCATCATTACTTCTACCAAGAATGGAGATTCAGAGAGGTTAAGTGACTTCCCCAAAGCCACACAACCAATAAGCAGGAGAGCTGAAATTTGAACTAGTCTAGCTAATGCGAGGTCTCCTGCTGCGGGCATGTCAGGCTCTGCAGGGGCCTCTTCTCACACTGCGACCACCCCCCACAGCTACTCCAGCTGGCCACCTCACCATAGGTCTGAGGAGCTGAGGCCTGGTGCTGTGATGGTGGACGATGCTTCTGCCTGGGCCAGGAGGCAGGGAGCCGGGGGTTGTGGGGACCCCAGGTACTGTGCTGAGAAGATGGCTCAGCCCCAGATTCCTGGGCCCTCCAGGCAGAGGAGGCCAGGGCCCGGTACTTAGATGCTGGCAGCAGGCCACTGGACCACAGGGGGCAGGTTTATGTGGTCTGGATGCCTTGAGGGACGTCCAGCAGGTCATGGCTGCTCCAACTGGGCCTCTGAGCAGCTCGAGGCCTGCAAGGGACAGAATCAGAAGAATCAAAGGCCAGAGAGCCCAGCCTGGTGTGCTGCTCCCATCAGCTGGGGAGCCCCACACCTGGCCAGCTTCCAGGCCAGGATGGGAACTGCGGTGACTCCTGGTGTTTCTCCCTGGGCTGCGCACCTGGGACCCACCCAGACTGTGTCACACAAGCTTGGGAAATCCCTCTTCTGTTGATGTTCCTCCTCAAACCACACAGAAAACCAGCAAGTTCACATTGACACTTGCCCCCCTGTTTCTCAGCTAGCAACTGAAGACTATGATCAGAGTCACTGTCCAAAGTCACCCAGAAACTAAGGTTTAGAGATAGAGTTGGAGCTCCAGGTATCGTTCCAGTCCTCAGCTTTCCATGGCCCCATCCTGCCATGTGTGCATATGTATGCATGTGCGTGTGCATGTGTGTATATGTGCCTGTGATGCTCGGGGTGTGGGGAGCCCCTCCCAGGCTCTTGGTGAATGCAGCTCCACAAAGAAAGATATGGAAGAGGACCCATAAGTAGAAACCCCAGCACCACAAACTTGACAAACGTCCCAAGGACACTCCACGTAGACAAACACAGGTGTGGCAAGAAGGTCACACAGCCTTGAGATCTTTAATGACTCGATTTCAGAAATGTGGACAACATCCCCAACCAGGGATACGAAGGCCTGTTGCCTACACTTGCTCAGTGGATGCATACAGTTAGACCAGAAAAGAAATGTTATTAGATTTGTTTTGCTACAAGAGGCCTTAGCAAGTAAGGAGACTGGATCCCCATTTCATAGATTTGAGAACTGAGGCTGAGACTTGTCCCAGGTCACAAAGCAGTTCATGGGCTGATGAGACGGTAAAGGCAAGGGTTAGGATCACTGTTGGTAGATGCCCAGGTCAGCCAGTGGGGAGGTGTTGTCTGGAGGGAAGTGGCAGAGAGGCCCCTGGATGAGCTACCTGAGATAGATGAAGTGACTTAGACACTGAAGGTGGGTAGCAAGGCATGTCCAGCAGGCAGAGAAGGGGACGGTGCAGTGTGGACACCCAGACACCTCCGGGAGATGAAGAAGCTGTCCCCAGCCCTGCTGTCTCTTGAGCCCACTTCTCTGCCGGCCACAGCTCTGTGGACACAGACAGACTCCCAGCCCCTGGGGCATTTGGAGCACAACAGGGCCTGGGCTGGGAGCTTTTAGAGAGGCAGCAACCACATGACAAAAAGGTGGGGCCCAGAAGTCACTGGGAGGAGCAGGACAACCCATGGCCTGTCCCCTGAGGCTCTGGACACCTCAAGTTTTGGCACATCCAGCAGGGAAAGAGGGCAAGGCAGGGCCCAGTCTCAGATGTCAAGAAAGCACCAGCTAGGGGCACCTGGGTGGCTCAGCAGGCTAAAGCCTTTGCCTTCAGCTGGGTCATGATCCCAGGGTCCTGGGATCGAGCCCCACATTGGGCTCTCTGCTCAGCAGGGAGCCTGCTTCCTCCTCTCTCTCTCTGCCTGCCTCTCTGCCTACTTGTGATCTCTGTCTGTCAAATAAATAAAAATAAAATCTTTAGAAAAAAAAAAAAAAGCACTAGCTACAAGAGCGGGAGGACCTGAAGCCCCCCACCCACCCACCCCAGGCCTTTCCTCTGGCCGGAGTGCTTCGGAGGCAGGAGCACACTGATCAGTGCCCTCTGTGTGCTCTCTGCATGCCCGACCTGGTTCAAGGAGCCCCAGTGACCTCACTTAATCCCTGCAACAACCTTATGACTATTATCCCCATTTTCCAGATGAAGAAACTGAAGCGCAGACTTAGTCACTTGCCCAGGGTCACATGACCTCTAAGCAGCAAGTTTCCAGTCTAGAAGGTGGGAGAGAAACCAAGCCCTGTCACCGCCAGGCCCCAGGGTCAGACCGCAAGCCTGACACTGAGTTCCCATCTCAGTCCTTCAGGTCCCAAACCATGTGCCAGTAAGACAGACAGCCCCAAATCTTGGCACTGAAAGCAGAGGTGAGCCCCTCATGGACACCCCTGACCCAGGGTCCTTGCTTGGAACGTCCTGGGATGGGGCACTCACTACCTAGTGATCAAAGCCTACAATGGGAAAAATGCAGATAACAAGAATATGATATAATTTATAAGGTAAAGTTATACATCAATAGACATGTACTTCAGAGTCTAGCATCTG
>NW_019155232.1:0-1536 GCF_002288905.1 Enhydra lutris kenyoni | reverse complement strand
CAAGGATAATAATACAACAGATGTGATTTATGAGGTAAAGAAAAGCATTGATTACCAAACTAACCTACTGTGGATATTCATGAATGCTTTTAAAATTTTAAAACTACAACTTCATCTTTCATTAGCAGACTATTACAGTGTGTTTGGATACAATTATGAGTTATTTGTTTAAAATACTTACAACTGGGGCGCCTGGGTGGCTCAGTGGGTTAGGCCACTGCCTTCGGCTCAGGTCATGATCCCAGGGTCCTGGGATCGAGTCCCGCGTCGGGCTCTCTGCTCAGCAGGGAGCCTGCTTCCCTCTCTCTCTCTCTCTGCCTGCCTCTGTCTACTGTGATCTCTCTCTGTCAAATAAATAAATAAAATCTTAAAAAAAAATAAAATAAAATAAAATACTTACAACTGTTACTTCTTCATAGGAAACTTACCTGCCTTTACCAAGATGTTGTCCTTCTCCAGATTTACACTTTTATTATTACTGAGGCAACCAATAATTTTATCTTTGATGTTGACCTTTTTAGATAATTTTACATTAACATTGTCAAATAGAGCATTATGAACTTTACTTGGATTCTTTGTACTGTGCTGGGGACAGGAACATTTTACTTCTACTCTTGAGGTTCTTTGGCTGGTCTAATAATTAAATTGACTTAAAACAGATGAACTGGGGCACCTGGGTGGCTCAGTGGGTTAAAGCCTCTGCCTTCGGCTCAGATCATAATCCCAGGGTCCTGGGATCAAACCCCACATCAGGCTCTCTCCTCAGCAGGGAGCTTGCTTCCCTTCCTCTCTCTGCCTGTCTCTCTGCCTGCTGGTGATCTCTGTCTGTCAAATAAATAAATAAAATCTTTAAAAAAAAATAAAAAATAAATAAATAAAACAGATGAACTGGAGTAAGACAAAAATTTAATAATTATTGTATAACTCCAAGGTAGGGAGTAACCACTTGACATGGCCAAAGCCATCACCTTAAATACCATCTGTAGCTCAAGACAAAGGAAAATTTTGGGGGGAGGGAGTCAGTTTTAGAGGTGATTAGGAAAAGACCAGTAAACAAGGCTGAAGTTGTTATGCATATTGAGATTGCTGGACTGTTGAGTCCTTCCCCTTTTCCTGGCACAAGGCAGGAGACACTTTTACAAACAGAGGTTTCCCTTATGAATATAAATGTCTCTTATAAAAGGATACCTTCTACTCAATTTTCAGATCTTCTTTTGTGTCTGCATTTTCTTAAAAATGCCCAGCTTAAAATAATTGCAGGACAGAGAGGCATGTTTTGAGGTGGCAGAGTCAAATGGATGAAGAAATCAAATCGTTATTAGAATTAGTTCATTTTCTACATAAGCCTTGGACAATATGGACATAAAACTGCCTTCATCTAATTCTTAGTGAAGTTTTTCTGCTGCTAATAGAAGAGCACATCAACAGCTATTGCTTCTGTGTGTGTGTTGTTTTGCACACAGGGAAATTTAGGGTTTAACGTGAGTGAAAATCATTTAGAAGAGTTATTTGACCTCAATGAAAATGTATGCATCT
>NW_019155231.1:1886-6754 GCF_002288905.1 Enhydra lutris kenyoni | reverse complement strand
ATGGCCGCCGAATGGAGCGGTGGCCTCATGAGGCTATTGAGTTTTCCCCAGTCTGGGGATTCTGAGCTGTTCCAAACAGCAAGGTTTCCTCCTGAGAACAGGGTGAGTCCTGTTTGATGACTAAAGGGTCCCTCACAGGGGAAGAATTGAGACTAGTTCTCTGCACATGGATTTTAGGAAATGGCATTTTGTGTTCCCATTGGCCCTTAGAAGAAGGTATGTTCGTTCTGCTGGCTCTGGGGTGAGCTACCCAGGGGGCTGAGTGGAAATGGAGTGTTATGATGATGGGTCACAATGCACATTTGTGTCCAGGGAGACCCTGGAATATGGTGGTGGCTCAGGGCCATGTAGGATTCTCTTATGCTGAGAGTTTTACAAGGCTTCAATGAGCAAGGTAACTTCTGGGGTCGGTGGTGTTTTGTTGTGTGCCTCAGGGTCCCCCCATATGTTGCGATTCTAGACCAGGCCTCTGGAGACAGATGCCTGAAAACCTACGCTAGGGTTCAGATTAGGGGCTAGGAGCATGTCAGGTTCCATCTTTTGTCTCCACGGAGGTATGCCTCTGTGTCTCACTGGAGGAAGATGCTCAGGGTGTAGTACATGGCCCATTATTGTCCAAGGCTTCCTACAGAATTGGTGTGGCCTGGGGGCTTTGTAGGTTTCTCTTAATCTGGAGTGTTTTTGCAACTGTAAATGGCAAAGTTTTCTTCTGGAGGGCAGGCACAGTCCTGTGGTGTTGCTCTAAAGGCCCCAGCCCAGTTGTGTGGGCCAGGGTTCAGGGGACACAAGTCAGAAAACACAAACTCAGGATAGGTTTAGGGCCAAGGGTATGGCAGAACCGATTTGCACACCCTGAGGGCGACTCCTCGGGATCTGAAGTTAGAGCGACTATGTGGTGGTAGCTAAGCCTTTTGCCTCTGGATTTTGTATCTAGAAAGGCCGTGGAAGGTAGGGGTGACCTCCTAGGGCCATGGAAGGTTTTCCCTCTTGGGGATTCTGTCTGGCACCCAATAGTTTGGTTTCATTCAGGGGGAAGTGAGGAGTCCTGTTTTCTTTCTTAGTGGTCCCCCAAAAACAGGGATTCCAGAGCAGGACTCTGGGTATGGGCACCTGGAATACTCTACCTTGGGTTAGGATTTCGGCCTAGGGGAAAGGCTAGTCCGATATGCGTGCTACATGCTCTGGTTACCAAATGCCTTATTTGAAATCAGGGCTCAGGCTGAGGGTCACAATGTGTGTTTGTGCCACAGCGGCCCTCAAGCATAGGCGTGGCCTCATGGGCCATGCCGGTAGCTCCCATTCTGAGGGTTTGACTCTGACATCCATCCCAACAGCAAGGTTTCCTGCCATGGGGAAGGAGAAGTTCCGTTTTGTGCATTAGGTTCCTCCCTATGCAGGCATCTGAGATAAGGTCTGGAGAGAGATGCCTGAAAACCCAGGTTGGGTAGATATGACGGCCTAGGGCCATGATAGGTCCCATCTGCAGGACACGTGGACAGCTGTCTGGCTTGCTGACAGGAGTTCTGGGCTAGGTCTGTGGCTGACAAGACAGTAGTACACAGGGCGGCCTATGGTATTAGGATGACTTTGAGGGCCGTGCAGTTTGATCCTAATTTGGCATTTTTGGTCAACCCCAAGGGCAGTTTTTCCTTCTGCTGAGCAGGCTGACTGATGCGTTGTGGCTCCAAAATTAGTATGCAGATTGCTCTTTCAATTGGGAGAACTAGTTGATTGTCTACTCCTAACTGGAGTTAGGGGAGTCCATTTCTACAGACCCCCCGGGATGCTCGCCTCAGAGTCATCAGATCCAACATGTCTTGTCGCTAAAATCCAATGGCAATACGAGGTATGGTGGACAGGCATCCATCGTCTGTCCCTTATTTTCGTGTCTTTCAGTATGGGGTGTCCCAGAGCCATCCAACAGGACTCGACTGTCCCGCAGAAGGAAACCTAGCAGTTGAGAGCAGCTCACAAACCCCTGCGTGGGAAAACCTCCAGGACCATTTGAGCGGCCCCTTCCCCTTCATGAAGGGGCCATGATGGACCAAAATTCTAGCCTGAGCCAACGTCTGATCCTAACCCTGACTTCAGATGCAGGAGATCTCGATTCACCTTCTGCAGAGAGTGCCTGCGGTGCCCTGGGCTCTAAACCTAGCACCAGATGTGTTTTTAGACTTCCGCCCAACACTCGTGACCCACTAGCCTTCCCGATTGGGAATTCTGGGGCCTCAATGAAGCACTCTGTTTGCCCAACAGAAGAAAAACATGGCCTATGTGCTCCCGGATACCCCAAATGAGGATCAACCTGCTCGGCCCGCGGCAACACCCCAATTGGATAGGCCACTCTAAGCACTGATGCTCTGTATTACACAGCCTGAACGCAGACCTTCCGACTGACACACAGGCAGCTGATCAGACACCAGCACTCCGGACCCACCATGGTTTTAGGCCATCAGCACTTCCCAAACTGGGTTTTCAGGCGTAGGAGCCTGGACGTTATCTCCAAAACCTGAACAGCTGGGAAGCTGATGCACAAGTCAGAACTCATCCTTCCCCATGGCAGGAAACCTTGCTGTTGGCATGGTGTCGAAACTTCAGTGTAGGACAATCGTGCATGGCCCAAGAGGACACCCCCATGCTCCAGGGCCGCCTTGGGAACAAACACGCATTGGGACCTTCAGTGTGAGCCCGGTATTCAAGAATTGCCTTCCAGGATGGCCCAAGAGCCCTCATATATGGCTTGCCATGCCCATAGGCCCCCAGTCTTAACCAGAGTTCGGGATTCCAGTCACCAGTACCCAGGGTTCTGCTCTAGAATCGTACTAATGGGGGGAGACACCAGAGGCAGAAAACAAGACTCCTCCCTTCCCAAAGAACGATCCCAAATTCTGGGGAGCTGGCGAATCACCAGAGATAGAGACTCGTCCACCATCCATGAGGGAACCCCGACATGAAACGGCCATACTGGACACAACATCCAGAGACAAAAGCCTGATAGACTGCTCCCACTTTCACTTCATTCATATCTTGAGGAGTTCCCCTCACGCTCTATAAATCAGGACGGCCATTACTTCGGCACAAACCTGAGACAAGTTTGTGTTTTTGTATGTCTGTCCCCACAACCCTGACCCACACAACCTCCAGGCTGTGGCCTCTGGAGCCACACCACAGGACTGTGCCCATTCCATTGGCCACAACACTACAGAAGAGGACAAAAACAGAAACAAGAAATGGAGACAGATCTCCACAGAGACAGAAGATGGAACCGGACGGCCCCTAGGCCTTAACCTGAACTCTTGATTAGGTTTCCAGGGGTAACACATCAGAGGCCTCTGTTCGAAGGCCAGCATATGGGGCTTTCTGGAGGCACCAAACAGAAGAGCTCTTGTCTCCAAGAGCTTCCCTGTTGGAGGTTTGTCAAGCCTTTCGGGTTGGAGAGTCCTGCAGAGTCCCTGAGCCACAACACATTCCCAGGTCTCGATGGACACAAACCCACATTATGACCCATCCTCAGGAGAGTCCAGGTCAACTCAGCCATCTGGGTAGATCACCCAAGTGCCCGCAGATTGGACCTGCCATGTCCTACCAGCCAGTAGGAATAGGAGGTGGCGTTCGAAGGTATCCATGCTTAGACCCCTGGCCTCGAGACTTTCCGTATGGGGCATCCTGGTACCATCAAATAGGACTTGGCTGTCCCATAGAAGAAAACCGTGAAGTTTGGAGCAGCTCACAACTCCCAGCGTGGCATAAACTCCCTGGACTCATGATGCAACAACCACCTGCATGAGAGACCCTCAAGGACACAAATTCCAGCCTGAGGCAAAGTCTAACACTCGCCCTGACTTCACATGCAGGACATCTCACTTCAGCCACTGGAGAGTAGGCCTGCCGTGCCCTCGGCCTCAAACCTGACCCTAGATTCTGTTTTCGGACTTCCTTCTTCACGCTCATGGCAAACAAGCCCTACAGATTAGTAATTCCGAAACCACAACACTGCCTTCTGCCTACCCACCAGAAGAAAAACATTGCCCTACGGGGCTAACCAAAAACGCCAAATGCTCGCTCTCGACCGCACCCCAGATGGATAGGCTGCCCTGGGCACTGATGCTCTGTCTGAAAAGCCTGGGGCCAGACATCCCGACAGAGTAGGAGACAGCTGGCCGCACACTCAGCCCATCGGACACGCCATGGCCTTAGGCCCTCTTATCTTCACAACCTCGTTTTCAGTCATCTGAACCTAGACCATCTATCAAATTCCTGCCCAGGTGCGTACCGGAAGCACAAATCTGAACTCCTCCTTCCCCATGACAGCAAAGCTTGCTGTTGGCAGGGAGTCACACCTTCAGGGTAGGAGAAACTTTCGTGGCCCATGAAGCCACGGCCTACATTGAGTCCCGCCTTGGGCACAAACTCGCATTGGGACCCTCAGCGGGAGACCCATGTTCAAGGAACGCCTCTCAGGGCCTGGACCATGAGCCCGCTTAAGTGGCTTGCCATGGCCTGGGCTCCCAATCCTAATGGGAGTTCGAGATTTCCAGGCGCCCATACCCAGGGCTCTGCTCTGGATCCCTCTCTTGGAGAGAGACCTAAGCCGGACCACAGGACTCCACTCTTGCAGCCAAATGACCCTAAAAGCTTCGGAACTGGGCCAAATCCCCAGAGAGGGAGACTCGTACACAGCCCATAAGGCCACCCCTGCTTTACACGGCTATGCTGGACCCAACATCCAGACACTTAGGCCTAAGAGATCGCCTCCACTCGCCCTTCTTTCCTAAACCCAGGAGCTCCCCTCACGGTCTGTAGATCAGGCATGCCGTACCCTGGGCGCCAAAACCAAGCAGAGTTTGTGATTTCAGGCTTCTGTCCCC
>NW_019155231.1:0-1230 GCF_002288905.1 Enhydra lutris kenyoni | reverse complement strand
TCCCGGAGCCATCCAACAGGACTCGTCTGTCCCGCAGAAGGACACCTAGCAGTTGAGAGCAGCTCACAAACCCCTGCATGGGAAAAACTCCAGGACCTAAGGAGCACGTCCCACCTCTTCATGGAGGGGCCATGATGGACCAAAACTCCAGCCTGAGCCAACGTCTAATCCTAGCCCTGACTTCAGATGCAGGAGATCTCGATTCAGCTTCTGCAGAGAGTGCCTGCAGTGCCCTGGGCTCTCAACCTAGCACCGGTTGTGTTTTCAGACTGGCGCCCTCACATCGTGGCCCACGAGCCCTCCCGATTGGGAAATCTGGGGCCTCAAAGAAGCTCTCAGTTTACCCTCCAGAAGGAAAACATGGCCTACGGTGTTGCCCAGAAACCCCAAATGAGGATCAACCTGCTCGGCCCTCCGCAACACCCCAGTTGCATAGGCCGCTCTAAGCACTAATGCTCTGTCTTACACAGCCTGAACCCAGACCTTCCGACTGACACCCAGACAGAAGATCGCACAGCCAGAACTCCAGGCCCGCCATGGTTGGAGGCTCTCAGCACTTCCCAAACTGGGTTTTCAGGCGTAGGAACCTGGACCTTATCTCCAAAGCCTGCACAGTGGAGCAGCTGATGCACAAGTCAGAACTCTTCCTTCCACATGGCAGGGAACCTTGCTGTTGTCATGGTGTCGAAACTTCAGTGTAGGACTATCGTGCATGGCCCATGAGGACACGCCCATGCTCCAGGGCCGCCTTGGGCACAAACACGCATTGAGACCTTCAGAGTGAGCCCCGTATTTAAGGAATGCCTCTCAGGTTGGCCCAAGACCCCTCATATATGGCTTGCCATGCCCATAGGCCCCCAGTACTAACCAGAGTCCAGTCACCAGTGCCCAGTACTCTGCTCTAGAATCCTGCTAATGGGGAGGGGGACACCTGAGGCAGAAAACAGGACTCCTCCCTTCCCACAGAACGATCCCAAACTCTGGGGAGCTGGCGAATCACCAGAGAGGGAGACTCATCTACCGCCCATGAGGCCTCCCCGATATCAAACGGCCATACTGGACACAACACCCAGAGACAAAAGCCTGAGTGACTGCTCCCACTCTCCCTTCATTCATATCCTGAGGAGGTCCCCTCACGCTCTGTAAATCAGGACGGCCATACCTTCGGCGCCAAACCTGAGACAAGTTTGTGTTTTTGGATGTCTGTCCCCACAGCCCTAGCCCACACAC
>NW_019155230.1:0-6756 GCF_002288905.1 Enhydra lutris kenyoni | reverse complement strand
CCCCCCCCCCCATGTGCGCGTGTGTGCGGCCTCTGGAATGGACCGGCGGCCTCAGTTGGGGCACCATGTGACTCTTGAGCTCGGGGTCGGGAGTTTGAGCCCCATGTTGGACGTAGAGATGACTTAAAAAATGCGCGTATTACTGTAAGCTGTATATGGTAGAGACTGAGACAAATACTAAGAGTTGTTTGAATGTGCTGTGTTATTAGCAAACCGAAGGACGTGGCAGAGAAAGCAGCGGAAGTCCAACAAGAAGAATTCTCGAGACTGGAAGATGGGCAACAACAGAAGGAAATGAAGAAAGGATCTCCAGATCCAGAAGACCAGAAAGTGTTACTACAGGTTTGCTGGCTCTCCACTTTATCAGAGGTTGAGGACCAGATTCTGAAATTCATTTAAAACCCAAGGCAAAAATCTGTTTCCCCCAGAAAGATGATGAACAGATGCAGCCTTGTGTGGCTGTGTTTTTCCATTATCATCTAGCTGCTACCCGGGGCCACTACAAGTCATTCCCAGCCACCCTTGGCAAAATTCTAAAATATCTTCCAAGTGAAACAGAAGCAGAAAGCTGAGAATTATAAATTACTAGTTTTTTATTTTGTCTACATAAACAACATTGCAGCTCAGTTTCAGGAAGTCCCATTGCTCGCACAGATTATATGTCCTACGTGAGTTTTCCCAGTCCTGCACTCTGTGGCACTCACAGCTGCACTCCACATACCCCCCAACAGAGACGATAAAAATTATGAGTGCCTCCAAAAGTTTAAAGTCCTCCAGTTCCCCAGTAAGAATGTCTCACCCATGCAAATTCAAATCCTCTGGTGAATAAATCCACAAACTGAGCTCAGACTCTACACTCACTTTGAATTGCTAACACAGCCTACTTAATATTCCAGTTTTAGTGTATCACTTAATAGAATCAGTTGTGTGTCGCATAAGCGGTTGTGTGCATTTGCATTCCCCGGGAAGCTGTCTTTAAGGATCCTCTCCATGCTTTCGAAAGGTGTAAGACTTTTGGCTCCTTTTGCTGTGTTAATGGATAGCTGTATAATTCCTGATTTGGGGACCATAGTGGCCTGATAACCACGGTGCTGGAATGGTGACCCTGAGGTCCTGGAGGGGACAGACATGGCTTCTAAATCTTCAAGACGATGGTTAGCCTGGTTTTGTGCATTTTTAGCTGATGTTTTGAAAACTCAGAATTCATGAATGTCGCGTGTATAGGTACTTGTCAAAAGAAGGTTACATTCTTTTATGCTGGATAACCTTTAACTGTTTAATTTTCTCAGCTGTTGTTCTCAGTTATCACTTGTATATTGAGAGTAAGTGGTATTTTTATGCAAATTTTCTAGAAAGGGGACGCCAAAATAAAAGCTCAGGAGGAGGCTGACAAACGCAAGAAGGAACAGGAGAGAATTATGTTACAGAATTTGCAGGAGAGATTAGAGAGAAAAAAGGTACTGTTTCTGTTTTGGGAGTTTGGTTCGTTTCGAAAACAATGTTGGGCACACGATACCAAAACATGTTCTTCAAAATCACAAGTAAGTGGTATGTTAGCTTCTGGTGGTTTTCCCACTGCAGCTCTCTTCTTTCTCATCCAAGGATCTCACCCTTCCTATGTAGAAGGGTCTCCTCTTGCTGACCTGACCTCTCCGTGGCAGACCACTGATGGCCAGTACAGTGACACGGCGGTATCACAAACCTCTGGGAACAAAGCTCCTTTGAGCAGAATCACTCTGGTCCTGGGAGGGGTTGGTGGAAGCTAGTTTCTTCTGGACTGGGCTAGAAACCGTAGCAGCTGAGTGGGAGGGAGCACCAGGTGCAGGCGTCTCTTAAAGGCCGAGGTGTAGGCTGTTTGTAAGGTGGGACCTCACTTTGTGCAACTCAGTTTGGCTCATCTGGGATCAGGAGGCCCCAGTCCAGGCTGCAAGGCCTCTCTGTTGGGAGTGGGTCACCCTGAGGAGGCCAGGTGTGCACCAAGAAGAAATTCTTTCCCTCCTGTGGGTGTGCTCTTTGCAGCCTCAGCCTTCTGACAGTGTTACATCATTGGGGTGCATTCTTTTGGTTATCCGCTTCAGTCGTGATCTGTTCAGACCAAAACATTAAAAAGTCCTAACTGGCTCGCAGTATGTGCTTTTAAGTCATGAATTTCTGAGTCTACAAAATGACGAGTGAAAGGTAATTGGATTTCTGGGTTAAGATGGCTAGTTCGGCTGCTACCCCTCCAGATGCTTTCAGGATGACTGACACTGGGACTGGGAGGGCCCCTGGCGGCCACCCCCGAGCTCTCGAAGTGGTGAAAGCTTTGGCTTGGGGCCAGTTCCGGTGCGTCTGCTCGTGGAAAATGGAAGTAATCAACTTCCTCGGGACTGTTGGTTTGTTTTTGATCTGTTTTCACGTTTGAATTTTTATTTTCCTTTAAATAGAGAATTGAGGAGATTATGAAGCGGACAAGAAAGACAGATTCGAATACCGCAAAGGTAGTCTGTGTGTCCCCGCCAGCAGTGCGTGAGAAGTCCTCTTGCTTCAGCTGCTTGCCGCCTTTCGGCCGGCCTGGCGGCAACGCGAGCATCCTGCGCGCGTGTCCCTCGTTATGGGAGGTGGAGCACGTTCTGTCCTTAATGAGCTGTCCTGCTTTTTCTTGTGCGAGATGCTTGTTCGGGTCTGTGCCCAGAGCCTTTGGGCTGATACTGTCTTTCTCTCACTGACTTGTGGTTCTTCCTCTGTTCTGGATGCCCCTACTTTCCTGCTCGCTGGTGCTGCATGTGTCCTCGGCCAGTTCGTGGCCTGTCTTAACGCGTGGCCTCCAGCTGCACAGAAGTTCTTAATTTGCACACTACCGAGCTGATTGGTAGTTTTTGATGATTAATGAACTCGAGTGCCTTTTCATCTACTTTTTGGCCATTTGGAGATCTGCTTTGGTGAAGTGCCTTGTCAAGTCCTTCGTCCATGTTTCCATTCAGCGGCTTTTGCTTCTTACTGTTGTGTAGTTTTTACCTCCTCTGCTTCTGTGCATGTGTAGGTATTGCCCTAATTTGCCTCATACTCTCATAATGCTTTTTGATGAACAGACCGTTCATTTTCATGAATCCAAATTCATTTTTTTCCTTTATGGTAAGTACTTTTTGGGGTTGCTCTCACAAGTATTTGCTTACTCCAGCATCCTGTCTTTGGAGGCATCAGATGCCTCTAAGGCCTTTTCCCTCCAAATTCTATGCCCTTTACCCTTTGTGCTGCCACACTGGTATTTTAGCTCTTTCCAGTTCCCCAGTGTGGTCATTCATACCGTGGCAACATAGAATGCAAATGTCATTTCTGGAAAGTGCAGCGAGTCACCATCTGAAAGATCACTTAGCCTGCTGGCCTGGGGATTTTCCCCTCAAGAGACAGCCAAGAATTTTTTTTAGCTGTTCCATCAGTTGGCCCTACCTTAGCTTAGTCCGGACCCTGCATCCCAACCCAGAGCCATGGCCCCCTTGGCTCCCACTCGGGGAAGTCTTTCATTCCTGAGTGTCTTTCCCTAACCGAAAGACACAGCTAGGGTCAGCTCTTCTGTCCCCTGTCGTCTTTGGGCCCAAGACATTAGATTTTTTTTAACTTTTTAATTGAAATGATGAAAAATAGCCATCAATCAGTCCAGCATGAAACCTCTTCTCTCTGAAATAGCCAAGTCAGGCTGACAGAATATTAGATGTAATCCTGACTTCTTTTCTCATCCTAGGCTGCAGAACCCTTTGTTGATAACACGTACGAGGAGGACGAGGCGGACGATGAGGAGGAGTCAGAAAGTGATGACAATTCGTTTGATGACCTGCGTCCATCAGGTTTGCTTGCCTTTTGAGTTTTGTTAGTCACTGTGTAGGAGTTGGACTGTCTGGGTTCACCTAGGGGTGCCTCTGCTTCTGAGCTGTGTGGCTTTGGGCAACTTACCGAACCTCTCTGTACTCAGTTTTCCTACCTGAAAAAGGGGAAGCAAATGTGGTCCTCCTAGGGTAGCAGGAGGTAGCCCATTGTGATAGGCTGATCCATGTCGTGCTGAGAATAGTACCTGGCGCGTAGACAACTCGGGAAAGCCTGCCGCGGTGGCGTCCGTTGGTCAGGTGCAGCTTGTGCCGTTAGGCTGCAGGTAGTAGCTCTTACCCGAACGTGAGGCTTAACGAGCATTTCCTGGCTCCCAGCCTGGGATGGCATCCATGATTAACTGCAGCAGGAATGCCACTTTGCACCTCCCGGAGAGAAACGTCACACCTGTCATGACCTGAGAACCCTCTGAGATGTATGGCCGAGTCCCTCATGGGGAGGCGCCACTTCATGGCAGCAGAACTAGGCACTCTTTAATCCCACAAATGGAAACGAACATGCATTTCTTTCTCCTGGGCTAGCTGGGATACAGAGAGGAGGAGACCTAGCCTCAGGGCAGCCCGTGGCAAAACAGAGGCACACGGTGATACTGCCACCGGCGGGTTGGCCCGAACGCGGTGAGAATAGAGCAGTCAGAGCAGGGCAGGGGCACAGAGGAGGCAGCACTGGAGTCGAGGCCGAAAGAAGAGGTGGGATTGGCCAGGTGGCTGGGCAGGAGGAGGGGTAAGAAGCCTGCGGCCCGCTACCCTCCGGCTTCCCACTCTTGTCTGTCAGAGGAAGGAGGCAGGTTCCTCAGAGGTGGCTCCTTTGTGCTTTGAGGCCCGAGCAGGCCTGTGCGCCGGGCGGCACCCTGCACCCCAGCATCCTGCCGCATGGCCCCCCCTTGCCTGTAGGCGGCCGCTGTGCCCCGACGCGCCACCATCACAGCCTTCACCTTCTGTTGCCTTCGTTGTCGAAACTCCAGTTTTAATCTTCTTCCTTTTGTTTTCCAAGCCTTTATAAATGGCATGGATTCATCCACAAAACTCAAAACACATTTTAAAAACATGAAGAAGAACACTCCCAAGCTGGTGTTTTTAGACGCCACTTCTGGCCAAGTTCGTAGAGAGACAAAAACATTTTTTAATGGCGACATGAAAAACTTCAGACCAAAAAGTGCGAAAGACCCTTTGGCTCAGGCAAAAGGTACCAGGTGAGTCACTCAGCAAGCTTATCAGAATAAAATTGGTGGGAGTCATACACAAAATTACTGACTGAGCTCTTAGTTTTTACCAAGCACTGTGTCAAGTACTTCCAGAAGTAAATTGATCCCCATAGCAGCCTTGCTAGGTAAGGGCTATCATCTTCACTTTTACAGACGAGGAAACTGAGGCACGGAGAGACGACGGGCCTTATTTGCCCAACATCCCATTGTGATAAGGCAGAGCCCACATTCAAACCAGATACATCCAGCCCTAAGCTGTGCTTTTGTGCACACTGGTGTTGCTCATAAAATCTGGGAGGGGCATCGAGTGACTGCCGCATACCAGGTGTTTGATGTCGCCTGTTCCGATGCTCGTTGCAACTCTGACTTCGGTGTGGATGTTGTTTTACATATGGGGAAACTGAGGGCAGGAGTTAGGTTGGGAGAGTGGCAATAGATTCTCAGGAAGGTTCCCTGGGGATTGCCTAAGAAGAGGTGAGCCTGGGGTGCCCGGGTGGCTCAATCATTAAGCATCTGCCTTCTGGCGCAGCTCATGATCTCAGGGTCCTGCTCAGCGGGAGGTCTGCTTCTCCCTCTCCCACTCCCCACTGCTTGTGTTCCCTCACTCGCTCTGTTTCTGTGTCAAATAAATAAAATCTTAAAAAAAGACACGAGCCTCCAAGGCCCACGTGAACACAAGGGGCCAAGAGGCTCAGTGACGGGCTGGACTGAGCCCTGGAGCTGGGAGAGCCAGTCCGTCCTCACTCCATGGTTCTGGCCATGTCCTGGATCCACATGAAGTGGGGGGTGGGGCTTCTGGAGGCCTGCGTGCTCAGCCGCTCTCGGCCTTGCTTAGTGTTGAACCCTGGGACTTGGCAGGACACAATTTGGAAACCAGTGTGTTCTGTGATTTCCAGGATCTCTTCCTGCTTTCCCATGCTAGGATTCTGAAGGATAAGTTACTTATCCCAAGTTATTTATCCTTCATTTAAGGATAAGGCTTCTTTGAGGACAAAACCTTGGCTTTGGGATAGTCAGGGTTCTAACCTAAGCATCTCTTTTTACAGATCGTCCACCAAAAGAATGACTAGCCATGCAGCCAATACCAGAAAGGCAAGTGAAACCTGTAACGCCGTGGGACCTTCCAAGAGTTTAGACCCAGAGGCACAGGAGTGGATCTGTGACAAAATTATTGACATCAGAAATGAGGCAGAGTCCCTTATGTCCAGTACCCCTCCTGATAGCCGAAAATACCATCTGAAAGGTTCCATGACATTCCACCAGAGTCCCCCGTTGCCTTTAGACGACAAGAAAATCAATTCTGTTCCTGCTCCATCGGGTAAGGCCTCCTCCTGTCTTTACCTTGCTTGAAAGGCAGTTGGCCATGAACTCTCCTGCTTCTGGCTCTTCCCAGGCCTTCTTGGTACCCTGTCACTCTGAGGCAAGTAGGGAGACGGCGGTGGGTCTGAAGGCTAAGGTGGATGTCAAAGGCTCTTCTACTGAGTTGGCATTGAGAGCATAAAGGGCTTGATTCTAGCTCTGATGCCCTGCCGTTTCCTACCAGATACACAAAGTAGGTTCTCGTCACCGCCCCTGGTACACCGGCTGCGTTAGAGCGTGCAGATAAATAATCATGTAGGGCGCAAGGTTTGTCAGCCCTTTGGACTTAGTCTCTCAATCTGGTTTCCCAAAACCAAAAGGCCTTTGCTTTT
>NW_019155229.1:0-6758 GCF_002288905.1 Enhydra lutris kenyoni | reverse complement strand
CACATTGATTGATTTGCGGATGTTGAACCAACCTTGCAGCCCTGGAATAAATCCCACTTGGTCGTGGTGAATAATCCTTTTAATGTACTGTTGAATCCTATTGGCTAGTATTTTGGCGAGAGGACAACAATTTTTAAGCGAAAGACAGCTACAAATGAGAAGAGATTTGTAGCACATAGAGTTAACTCTGAAGAATCCAAGACATATTGAGAACTTCTACAACTAGTACAAAAATAAAAGGGACACAAGAGATAATACACAAAAGCTAGGATTTCACAGGAAACACAAATGGCCAATGAAATTAGGAAAGGAATCTCAGTCCTATTGGTTATCTAGCAAATGCAAATGAGAAGCACACTGGAGACATCATTTCATACTCACTATATTGGTCCAAATGAATAAGTGAGATAATAGCCAGTTTTGATGAAAATATAGCACAACACGGGCGCCTGGGTGGCTCAGTGGGTTAAAGCCTCTGCCTTCAGCTCAGATCATGATCCCAGGGTTCTGGGATTCTAGCCCTGCATCAGGCTCTCTGCTCCGCAGGGAGCCTGCTTCCTCCTCTCTCTCTGCCTGCCTCTCTGCCTACTTGTGATCTCTCTCCATCAAATAAATAAATAAAATCTTTAAAAAAAATATAGCACAACAAAAATTCTTACACACTGCTGGTAAGATTATAAAATGGTACAATCATTTTGGAAAATAATTTTATTTTATCCTTTAAATCTGAAAATACACAAATTCCATTCCTAATTGGAGACACTAGAGAAATTCTTGCATTTGTGCACCAGGAGATGAGTACAAGAGTGTTCACAGAAGCAAAATGCCTTCAAACAAAAAACAAATGAATTGTGGTATCGTCACATCACTCAGTGCTATACATCCGTAAAAAAACAAATGAGCAACAGTTGTTGGCACTCACTATCAGAGAACCACACAAACACATTGAGTGAAATAAACAAGTCAAAGGAAGAATAACTATTGAGTGATCTCATTTACATAAAGACTAAATAGGTTAAAAACTTAATATTTTGCTTAGAGAATCATATATATGTAACAAAAGGATTTTAAGTGGGGTTTTTTTTTTTTTTCAGAATAATGTTACCTGAGTAAGGAGATAAAGGATTAGGATTAAGGAGGGACACACAGGAGTCTTCAAAGGCAATGGAATGTTCTATTTCATAAATTGTGTAGTAGGTAGGATATTCACTTTATTGCTTTATTATTCTTTTTTTTAAAGTCAGTTTTGTTGTGGTATGACTTACAAACAGTAAAATTTACCTTTTATAGGTGTCTATGAGTTTTGACCAATGAATATGGTTGTATACATCACCACCATCAAGATATAGAATAGTTCTATCACTCCAAAAATCCCCTCATGTCCCTTTGTAGTCAATCCTATTTGCCCTCTCCATCCCCCTAGAAATCACTGATGTGTCTACATCACCATAGTTGTCTTTTTTTAGAATGTCATATAAAGGTAATCATACAACCTTTTGCATCTTTTTTTTTTGCATTAAAAAGAGCTGTAAACAAATGTTGAACTCATGTTACTGATATGCATGCTGAATTATTTAAGGAGAGGTGTACTGATGCCTATAATTTTATTTGAAATGCATCAAAGAGTAAGATGAAATGATAGATAGAAAGAGGGAAGGACAGATGGATAAATATGTGATAAAACAAGTACAGTAAAATTATAATGGTAAAATTGAGATGATGGGGACATGGGTGTTCACTGTATAACTATTTGAACTTTATGTTTGAAAAATGTTAGAAGGAAACAGTCTATTATTGAATAGAGAGCTTGGTAAAATAACTTCTTTTCAAATATGTCAGTCTTCATAACCTTTGAAACCATTTCTAGGAATCTGATCTAAATGTAGTAGAACCATGTATATGAAGAGAAATTTTAAATACAGTAATTTAAATACCTTCCAATAAAGGAATAATCAAGAAAGCCAAAGTACTGTTATATCTAGAGCAGCGAGTTATGCAGATGGGACACCACATTTAGTAGGCCAAATTCAGGGGCACCTGGATGGCTCAGTGGGTTAAAGCCTCTGCCTTCAGCTCAGGTCACAATCTCAGGGTACTGGGATAGAGCCCCACATTGGGCTATCTGCTCAGCAGGGACCCTGCTTCCTCCCTCTCTCTCTGCCTGCCTCTCTGCCTACTTGTGATCTCTGTCTGTCAAATAAATAAATAAAATTTTTTAAAAAAAGTAGGCCAAATTCAGGAGTCTTTATTAAGAAGCCAGTGGCTGTGAGAGAGCTCATGCACTCCAAAATCTTGCAGCCCTGAATGAGCTCAGGGGTAGACTTATAAAGGCATAAACCACATCCTGTTGCCAGTTTTAAAAATTGCCAAGCACAGTACAGAAGCAAAAATGCTGGGTTAAACAGATATTTAGGGTAAGGGTACATTTCCTGAAATTGTTATATCTGGAATATTTTGCGGTTTTTTGTTAAGGTTGCAATAACACGGGTATAGTAACATGACTATGTTATGAAATGCCCACTTTTTATAAAAATGGCATGACTTATACTAAGTCCATCTCCTAGGTGTCTCAGTACTGCTGTGATCATTGGTTCATCCCCAAAAGCCAGGGGCTTCATTGACTGACCCAAATGGCTTCCTAGTTTCTGGTTACTTAGTCTTGGAGCTGGTTTTCTCTAATTGTGGCTATAAGAAACTAATTCAGACATGTCAAAAGAACCCCCTTTGGGTCATCCAAGACTCAGGTTATTCTTAAATGTTCCCATTTCAGTAAGCACTTGCATGCATAGGCTTATATGTACTATACATGTGGCCTCCCGGAGGTTCCTGGGGATGGTTGTTGGTTTCCCCTTCTTTTGAAGCACAATTCCCCATTTCTTTTACTTTCACTTTTATTTTTAGAATAAGGCTTGAACAAGATCTAAGGTTATTAAGTGTGGTGGGTCAAGAGAATGCTGCTTGTGATTGTCACTTCTAATCACTAGGTACGCTCTCTTAAGTGGGGTCTATGACCACTGGGGGCACTCAGAGCACTGGATGATTAACCCCTATGTGTGTGTTCCCTGAGGAGTCAATCATTAATTATCTTATGAGATGGGAAATGCCTATGGGACCGGTATACATCTTGAGGAATATCCTTTGACACTTCTGCTAGGCTTTCAGTCACCGCAAAGCACCATTTGGACAGAAGGAGCGGGAGCTCCTTCTCTTTGGAGTTGAGTGACTCAGTTGTTCCAGTTTCTAGCCAGAAAATTTATTCAAGCCTTATATCAATAACATCAATTAGAATAATGCCCAGTTAAAATAACCAACCCATTCACTCCCCTGCTCTAGGTTATTCCCACCTGGAGAACATTACCAGTAACCTTTAACAGCTCACAAAAAGTCATGACCATCAACTCAAATTGAGGAGGTCAGTTATGAGAAGAACTCACCTGATACATCTGTGAAGTGCTAAGAAATCAGAGGGTCATGAGGGGTCCGTGCTGGTACCAAGTTCTAGGTGAGCTCCAGGCATTTTCAGGCAAGTTGCTCTGATAGCCTGACAACTGTGCCAATAACTGTCAATGCAAAATGAACAAACCTTTTAAAATTTCTACAAAAAAAAGACAAGAGTTTTATTCAAGCCCAAGCGAGGACAGCAGCCCAGGATACACAATCTTCATAAAGAAGGGAGTGCTCTGGAGAAGGAATGTTTAATACAGGATCATATGCTTTTATTACATCAAGAGTTACAAGTCATCACCAGGAAGGACATTTCAGAAAATTACAGACTTTATCTTACATTTTTAGTATGTGCAAGTTTGCAGGTTTGGGAGTATGGGAACAGAACTCCAGGGGATTTTTACTCCTATCTTGAGTCTGAAATGTTTCTTTTAGGTTATGTGCTAATGAAACAGATGTACAACATGTGCTCAGGACAGAAAGGACTTTTGTGCTTTGAAGTGTGGTGATGTCATTGTGACCTTGATAAAAGTGTATCTTCCCTGGGAGTCCAGGAGCAGGGTCCACAAATATTAGAACTTGAAAATGTCCTTTGTCACACTTCAGGGAGAGGATCCTATGTGTGTTACTTGTGCCCTGCTGTCGCCTCTGAGTCACTTTCCTTTCAGGGCAGTCATCCACGATGTGGGAAATAAAGGCAGAAGAGAAATTATTAAATTCCCTTACTACCTATAGCCCATTGACAAGTCCTTGAAACAGGCAGAATGACAGTCCTCTAGGGACTCAACTGCCTTGAAGTTGGCACTTTGCTAAGGGCAAAATGCAATCTGGACCCTCCCCCCCGCCCCACCACCACCACCGGGATCATGTAAGCCTACTTCAACATATGAAAATTGTTTTGGAAACTTCCTTTATCTCTAAACCCCCCAAGATATGTTTTGGCAATCCCCCAAGCATATGGCCTAACCATTACACATCTTAAGGGTCTTATGACTAAGGTTTTATTAGATGGTAATAAACAACATTTACCCAACAATAGCTAGCCATCTCAAGGTTCTGGAAACCTTGCTTCCAGAATTCCTTAGAGACTTACATTATCCCTAACCCCCGCCCAAGTTGAAAGTATATAATGGGCCACTCCTCATGACCCCAGTGCTACTCTTTCTGCCCACAGATCCTGTCCCGGTGCTTTAAAAAAAAAAAAAACACCTTTTTGCACCAAAGACATCTCAAGAGTTCTTTCTTGGCCGTCAGCTCTGACCCTCAATGTCTTTCCTACCTCAGTCCACACTGATTGTGCCTGTTGTGGGCTGTGCTTGCTCTCTCTGGAGTTAGTGGGACCCAGGCAGGCCCCAGGGAACTTTGGAGCAAGGCTGCGGTGTAAGCAAAGTTTGCGTTGAGCCACTAGTCCTTCGCCAGATCCCCCAAAGTCTGACACAGGTTGGGTGATGCGTGGGGGAGGGGGGAGGGTGGGCAGGGATTTGAGGCTGGGCTTGGCTGTGCACTTAGTGGCCTAGCAGGGTACATGAGTGCAGATTTAACAAAATTTGCCCTAAGCGCTGGGCTGAGGTGACTGGGCTTGGAGTGGTCCAGTCCTCAGGAAACCTGCAGGTCTGGCACAGACGTGACAGGTTAGGTAGCAAGTCTCAGTGCAGCCCTGCCTCCCGCAGAAGACCTTAGGTTTATGTTGGGGAGAGGGGCAGGCGGGAGATGGGGGGAGACGGGGTGTGAGATTGGGGAGGGGGGTTGAGGGGTGCGGGAATGGTACCTGCCAGTAGCCTCATTTGTAGAGAAGTTCCCCAACATGCTCCAAAGTTAGTATGAACGGATCTGTCTCCTATTTGCCCCAGCATGTGTAAACTGATATTTATTATGTTGTCTCTCCATGCAGCTGCTGTCTCTTTAAGGGTCCCCCTTTCCCCCACCCAGCTATCACTGGCTCTCACAGCTTGCCCAGTGCTGAGTCAGCTGACTTTTAAAGCTCCAGGCTCCAAGTCCTACTGTTTATACAAACTCACAGAATTCAGCCTCTCTGGTCTTTAAAAGCCAAATGTTATGGGGAATAGTCTTCCCATGTGAACTCTCTGGTGTGAGGAACCATTTCTCTGCTCTCTCCATGCACGCAGCTCTTTCCCACCCACCAAAAGCTTCCCTCTATCTTTCTGACCTTCCTAGCCTTTCAGATTCAGCTTCTTCTCTATATTCATTTGTGGAGTTTGTTCTGCCAGTCTTCAGATCACTCTCTGGTTTATGGACTTGGATGTGGATGATATCTAGTTGTAAACTTGGGAGAGTGTGAGCTCAGAGTACTACTCCGCCAACTCCGCAGCCTTGACTTTATTAGAGATTTTTTTTTTTTTTGACAAAAATTAAGAACGTGTGAAACAGAAAGTTGAATTTCCTTTCCAGGAGGCAGATGGGAGTTAGAATGATTTAGGATGGCAAGAAGGCAAGTCCCACAGATAAGGGGAGTGAATGTTTCTGCCACACTGAAGACCATTACTGGCAAGAGATTCTGTATGAATATTCTGAGAATTAGGGACATATGAACTTAGAAGAAGTGATGGAAAGGAGTCATCTTTCTGTCTTTTAGAGTTCACCAGCTAACAGATTCCTAGCTCTTTCAGACCACAGAAGTGTCATTTACAATATTTAAAAATAAAAATCACCATACGTCCTGTGGTTTCCCGTTCTTCTTATAAAATGAAACCTGTCAGCAGTGGGTCCACACTCTCATTTGTCAGCACTCATCTAGGGGTCAGTTTCCATGGCCCTCTTTGGAGAAAGTGAGTGAGTAGTTTACTAGTCTTTTGCCTGACCTCATCATCTGCCTGGATCTTGTAGGCATTTGATGGTCTAGTTTGGGGGACACATGGCAATATTGAAGGTTTTATCTGTAATGTATGTTTGTTTCTTAGAATTTCTTGGTTCTATCTGAAACCTTAGAATACAGGTAACTTCTATCAACACTATCAACACGTTCTTGAGTAATACCAATGGGATGAATCTGTCTTGTGTCGAGGAAGATGGTCACAATAGTTGGCATTATCTAGGGAGAGAAAAGAGGCATAGACCTGTCACCCAATGAGATCTGATACTAAACTGAAGCTCGCATATTTTCATAAAAGCCTAATTCTACTAAATGATTGATTCAAAAAGCATTCATTGAGCACCTAAAATGTAACAGGAGTAATACTAAGTATTGAGATGCAGAGAAGAGTAAAACAAAACTCTGGTTTCAAGATGAATCCTTGATAGTAAAGGGACCCAAAAGGCCAAAGTTGCAGAAACACAAAGGGTTGTAGTTGCTGTGT
>NW_019155228.1:0-6758 GCF_002288905.1 Enhydra lutris kenyoni | reverse complement strand
GCCCCACTCCTCAGTGCGCCCTCAGAGAACAGCGCCCAATTACTCCCGTCACCCTGCCTCCGGCCGCGCTCCGAGCTGACCGAGCCTGCGACTGGTTCAAGGTAACCCCGAGCTTAGAGCTCACTCCTCGGCTCTTCTCTGTAGCCGGCTTCCCCGTTCTAATACCTGTAAGTTCTGCGACACTCAGACACCCCCGATCCTTCTGTGACCCTGCGGGACCTGAGTCCACGCTGACCCCGCGCGGACTTCACCCTGGTTAAGACTCTGGAGCGATGTCCCTCAGCAGAACAGACTTTTAAAAGTCCTGATTTTGTGCTCTGTTGCTCCGCTGCTTGCCGGGAGCCGGCCCCTCCCCCCGTGGTCTATCTTCCCGTCGCTTTGGATTCACTTCTCCGCTGGTCCTACCTTTCAGAAAGTGGTTGATTTTCTGTTTCTAGAGTTGCTGTTCTTCTTCTCTTCGATCTCCCGTTGGATTTGTAGGTGTTTGCAATCTTTAGATAAGCTATCTAGCTGATCTCTGCTACCTGAAGAAGTCTCAGCCTGCTACTTCTCCACCATCTTGACTCCTCCCCGGTAGCCACTTTTTTTATTTTTAAGGTGATAAAATATTTTCAATATTTGCCACTTTGAAAAAGTCTGAGGACTTTATCTTGGAGACCCACACTTGGTATTCTCAGTCAGAAGTCCTCTTTTTTCAATGAGGACATAGAAAATGAAGCCCAACAGTCACATCTGTGCTCCCTTGGGCAGGACCCTGTATCCTAGGTCATAGCTCAGACCCCACTCTCTTCTCAGAGGCTCAGCACTATTCTCCTTCTCAGACCAGCATGAAGGAAGGCTTGATTGAGTGATGCTTGACCTGGGAAAGTGACTCATGATCAAGTGCTGGGAAACTTTGTTCTTTTACACAGACCCCATACTCTCAAAATAACCCAATCCAGGACTACAGATTCCCTGTGTTTGGGATTTTACCCAAGACCCACCACCAAACCCAGATAGACTGTGAGTTTCAAGTAGAAACCTTAGTCCTTCCTTAACCCTTACCCCTACCAGGCCTCTTTTCCTAGAGGAACGAATGTCTGTTCTCTTAAGACTTCCTGTTTTAGGTGTTTCTCTGACTCTACCAAACTCCTTTTAAAATTAGGGGATTAGGGTGCCTGGATAGCTCAAGTGGTGAAGTGTCTGCCTTGGCTCAAGTCAGGATTCCAGGGTCTTGGGATCTAGCCCCACATTGCACTCCCTGCTTAGCTCTGTCTGTGCCCCTCTACCCCACTTGTGCTCTTTTGCTTTCTCTTAAACAAAATCTTTAAAAAAAAAAAAAAAAAAGAATAAAGTTTGGGACTAGAAATGGAAACTGTAACAATCTGTGTTGAGCACCATCCCCCAAGGATTTCTTAGCTATTGGGTGGTTTTGGTTTTCCAAGTTGGAAATGGGATAACAACCAGGTAACACAGGAACAGAAGGAGCAATCCCAACCCACACAGGAAGGTGAAGTGGCATCAGTCTCCAAGCATGTTGAGCCAAAGCTCAGACATGGTTTAGTATCGCTATTCAGAAATGAGAGAATATTCCAGTGTTTGAACTCCATTGTCTGAAACACAAGACAGACTATACTGTGCACACACTGAATATATATCCTCCCCAGGCTTACATCACAGAGCACTGTCACAAAGAGTTTCTGAGGGTGAGGGAGGGGACAGTTGAACAAAGTGTGTCCACAGCCCCTCCCCACCTACTAGCTCAGAAGACCCCTCCATTCTTCTAGGTCCTTCAGGTCTGCCATCCTATTTTCCCACTCCTTTTCATCATTTATGAAACTTAGGAAATTTTCTGTTGTTCCATGTATAATTCATTACCTTGGTCCCCCTTTAATATTTGAGACCTTGACTTGGGTCTTACTAGTTCCATGCCTTGAACATCTGCAAGACTACCTGGAATTTTTGCTTGTTCCCTGATATTTACACTTAGGATCACATAGGTCCTCAGATACATCTTTCATATAAAATGTGTTTCCCTGGGACACCTGGGTGGCTCAGTCGTTTAAGTAAATGCCCTCAGCTCAGGTCATTATCTCAGGATCCTGGGATCAAGCTCCACATCAGGCTCCCTGCTCCACAGGGAATGTGCTTCTCCCTCTCCCTCTGCCTGCAGCTCCCCTGCCTGTGAGCTCCCTGTCAAATAAATAATACCTTTAAAAGAAAATGTTTGCCTTACATGAACCCATATAGAGACCTTAATGTTCTTTCACACTTAGTTTTTTATATGTTGCACAGCACATTTCAGTTTTTGTTTTAGTCAGCCTTTAGTACCTTTAGTCAGAGAGGCTGGCTCAATTAAAATCAATAATGCATTATTCAATAATCCCAAAACTTAAAATCAATATGAAACAAACGTAAATAATTACACTTTCAAATTGTCTTGGGGATAACTCTGTAGCACTCGTATTCCTAAAGTTAGTGAAGTTAAACTGCATAAAAGGTTTGGGGACAAGCTAACATGCGCACACACACACACACACACACACACCCTTTGACAAAACAATCCAGTATTTTTCATATTGAAGAATAAAGTGTTTTCTCCTTTTATTTCAGTCTTTCATAAAATATTGACCCCAGTTCTTCTTACTCTACCTAAAATACTGTGTTCTGTACATCAATACCCTAATAGGTGTACAAATCCCTTCTCAGTGAGTTGCAGCCCTGTAACAAATGCCATAGACTGGGTGGTTTAAACGACACACATATATTTTTCATAGTTCCGGGGGATGGGAATTCCAAGATCAAGGCACATCTGACTCAGTGTCTGTTGAGACCTTCCTCCTGGTTCACAGGCAGGTGCAACTTCTCCCTACAACCTGATGTGGCAGGAAAAGTGGGTGAGAGGTTTCTGGAGTCTCTTTACTAAGGATACTAAACTCATTTATGAGGGCCCCACCCTCATGACCTAATCACCTCCCAAAGTCCCCATCTCCTAATACCATCACATTAGGATTAGGGTTTCATCATATGAATTCGGGGAGGAGCACAAACATACAGTTCATAAACTCCTCAAAGGCTGAGATAGGTTGCAGGCTGCTAAGTAAGCTACTGATCCCCTCCTCTGGTGGCAGGGTGGGACCCGGGAGTGTCACAGCCTTCCTGCAGAATGTAGTCTTGAAGAGCCTCACCTGATTGCCCTTGTGGGCCTTGTATATCCTTTCCTAGGAGCGCCTTGCCAGGAAAAGGAGTTGATAAACTCCACCCTATATTATCATCCCCACTGTATGTTTGAAAATCAACTACCTGTGACAGTTTTTCCAGGTTCCTTTTTGTCAGGTTTAAATAATCCCAGTATTTCCCTCCACTCTTCCTCCATCTTCTTTTCTAAACTCTTTTATCTTCATGACAGCTGTCCTTTGAACTGCCTCCTAACTTCTCGTGTCTTTCTTAAACTGGCATGCCCTTTATATGACACCCCTGGCCTAGCATTATTAACTTGGTCATCTGTGAAAGGGTAGGACAGCCTTCACCCTGGCCCAGCAGAGTCTCCTTTTGGTTCTGCAGGAACAGGTCACCTGCCTGGAAGATCAGACCTGCCAAGAGGCACCGCTTCTTCCTCTTCCTGACATATTTTACTTTTGGAATACAATATTTACTTTTGGAAGACAAGAGACGCCTGGTACATAGCCCACAGTGAGACTTAATAATTTTGATGAGAAGGGGGAGGAAAAGGGGGATAATGTTAATGATTATGGTAATAATGTCCTAATTTTAATGTGAATAGAGAAATATAGTCTTGTACTGTACTGAATACATTCTGTTTCCCAGTCACCTCCATGCCATGAGAAATGGCAACACTTAAGAAATGGCAGAGAGCAATAAAAGTCATGTTCTCCAATCTGAAGCAGATATCATGGTCTTATTAAAAAAGTTTCCACAGTAAAGAGGATGATGCTATAATAATGGGAGATTTTCTCTAAAGTGAATATTGGCATCCTAAACTACGTCAGACCTTTCAGTCCACTCTAGAGTGTCTAGAGACCTGAAGCTTGGCTTTGACACAGTGTTTCTTATTATCATGTCAATGCTCTATTCCACTGTGCTATAAGAATAAAGTGTAAGTATAAAAATGATGGCTGGTAGCCCTACTTTGAGAATTGTTTTCAAGGTACAGCAATCCAGTTTCAAATTAATTGTAGCATAGCATAACAAGAGGCCCAAGGATGAGGATGTACCTTATCCAAAAGTTGCCGGTCACTTGTACCACCTTGAATACATTCCTTAACTTTTTGGGATCTCAGCATTTCCAACTAAGTTGGAAGTAATTGTAGAGGCCACTTTCAGGAACAATGGAAATGTGAGTCAGGCCGAAGGGCCCACAGTGACACACTGGCTGAGTTCAAACAAGCCCAGTGGGTGACCCACATCAAAGTATCCTTAAGCCCTAGCTGATCAATAGGTTACTTACACCCAGACACAGGTACCAAAAAAGGAAAATTCTGTATGTTCCCATACCTCCTCACCTTCCCCCTATAACGACAGCCTGCCCCAGTCTCTGTTCTGCTGTCCTGCCTGCTGCTCCCTTGCAGTGTGTTCAAGGTGTATTCTATCTCCTTTGTTCTGCCTTAGGTGAATTCTTTCACCACCCGTGCCCTGCAGGCTTCCACCAGATCGCCTCACCTCACATTTGGAGGGAGACCCCATAGCAATTAGGCTTGTAAATACTACTTTTAGTATTTACACTGTACACTGTACATTTCAGTACACTGAAATCAAAAGATTGGTTGTGCTTCCTGCTTTAAGGTAGCTTTGCTGTTACTGGTATTCCCGCGAAAAGCTGAGAGTCCTGCCTTGTTCTTGAATCAGATCCCAAGACTATAATATTTAAAAAGACCTGTGGCCCCTAGGTGGTTCAGTTAGTTAAAGTTAAGCATCAGACTCATAATTTCCACTCAGGTCAGGATCTCATGGGTCTTGAGATGGAGCCCCAAGTGGGGCTCCCTGAATGTCAGGGAGGCTGCTTGAGATTCTCTCCCTCTCTCTGCCTCTCCCCCTACTTCCATGCACATGTGCACACTCTCTCTTCCCAATGGGTGAATAAATCTTGAATGAATGAATAAATGAATAAACCTGTCCAAAAGAACTATACCTATACCTGTGGTTGAACACAGCATAATGCAAAAACTTGTCAAATCACTAAGTTGTACATCTGAAACTAAGGCAATATTATCTATCAACTATATGCAAATTAACAAATGAAATAAACAATGTAAAAAGTAAAAAGAACTGTTCATTCATGTGAAGAAAGCATCCTGCTTAAAATCAACTTTAGTTTAGGTAACTGGATGTATCAAAAGAAAAGTAGTAAATTGAGGCTTTTCTTCCCTTTCTTCTGAAAAAATCTTGGGAGATACCCAAATCTCTGAATGCAGTCCCACAAACTGGTTTGGAGATCAGACATAGAATCAGCATATAGAAAGAAGAAAAATGAAGGAAAGAAAAGTAAAAGGGATGTAGGGACAAAAGGTAGAAAAACCTGAAAACAAAACAGTCTATTTCATACCACTCAAAGTGTGGTCCTTGGCTTAGTCACATTGGCATCACCCAAGAACTGTCTGGAGTACAGAATCTCAGACATCCCGCTGATCTGTTATAGGGATGGTATTGGTGTATGGATCCTTTTCATCTGCCAATGTGCCCATCCTTTAGCTGCCACAAGTGCTTGCTGCTTGCTGCTCACAACTCACAGCTGGCGCTTTATCTAGAGAGTTACCCCTGGCCAAACCGGACCTTCCTCACTTGGAAAGCTACACAGTACCCACCCAACAAACTTCAGTTAAAAATTGGCTGGTACCGGGGCGCCTGGGTGGCTCAGTGGATTAAAGCCTCTGCCTTCAGCTCAGGTCATGATCTCAGGGTCCTGGGATCGAGCCCCGCATCGGGCTCTCTGCTCGGCAGGGAGCTTGCTTCCTCCTCTCTCTCTCTGCCTACTTGTGATCTCTATCTGTCAAATAAAATAAAATCTTAAAAAAAAAAAAAAAAAAAAATTGGCTGGTACCAAGGGATGAAAGCCTGGTTCCTCATCTTACGGTGAGATTACTTATTGCAGGGTGTGTTCCAAAACTTCCTCCGTGGTTCAGTCTAAAGCTCATCTTTGATTGAGACCATATTCATGATTAGCTTTTATGGCCTGCTCTGTCAGGCATTGTTCACTCCTTTTCTCCTGAGAATACTCCTCTAGTGACTTGAATAAGAATCCCCATCTCACGCTCCACTTTTAAGACACTCAACCTAAGTTGGTTTGTCCTAGAAAAAGATCTGAGAAACAGATGCTAAGGATAGAATTTTGTAGTTAGATCTAACTTGCCATCTGGATCACGAGTGGTAGGCGATGTCCTGATAGTCTTTGGGATGCTGTAACAGGCAACTACTAAGACTTTCACTTGAGGAGAATGGGATGAGATGCAGGTGGAGGGGATGCATGAACTGGCACAATTTCTTAGGCACTGGAGAGATATGGGGAAGTAGCAACTCTAAAGACTGTGAAATTGAGTGGCTGAAATTGAGTGCTAAGTACCATTGACTTAATGAAGAAAGAAAATAACAGGTTCAGACCTCTTAATAATTCAAAGTAAAGTGTGAGTGTCAGAGGCCTCCTTGGTAGCTTTTGAAAAGATTCTCATCACCTGAAGTCAGAGGGTGGAAATGGCTGTAGACAGAGAAGTTAAGTGTGATATTGGCAGAGCTTTGAAGAATTCTTGGGCTCAGCAAATCTCCCA
>NW_019155227.1:0-6761 GCF_002288905.1 Enhydra lutris kenyoni | reverse complement strand
ACACACACACACACACACACACACACACACACACACACACACAAAGAATATGTTACAAACAACTATATGCCAGCAAATCAGAGGATCTGGAAGAAATGAATGCATTCCTAGAGACCTATAAACCACCAAAACCGAATGTGGAAGAAATAGAAAACCTGAACAAACCCATAACCAGTAAAGATGTTGAAGCAGTCATCAAAAATCTCCCAACAAACAAGAGCCCAGCGCCAGACGGCTTCCCAGGGGAATTGTACCAAATATTTAAAGAAGAATTAATGCTTATTCTCCTGAACTGTTCCAAAAAAACAGAAATGGAAAGAAAACTCCAAACTCATTTTATGAGGTCAGCATGACCTTGATCCCAAAATCAGTCAAAGAGCACACTAAAATGGTGAATTACAGACCAATATCCTGGATGAATGCTGATGCAAAAATTATCACCAAAATACTAGCCAATAGGATCCAACAGCACATTAAAGGAATTATTCACCACGACCAAGTGGGATTTATTTCTGGGCTGCAAGGTTGGTTCAACATCTGTAAATCAATCAATGTGATACAATACATTAATAAATGAAAGAACAAGAACCATATGATACTCTCAATAGATGCAGGAAAAACATTTGGCTAAGTACAGCCTCGTTTTTTGATCAAAACTTTTCAGTGTAGGGACAGAAGTTACATATCTCAATGTCATCAAAGCCATCTATGAAAAACTCACAGCAAATATCATTATCAATGGGGAAAAACTGGGAGATTTTTCCTAAGGTCAGGAACACAGCAAGGCTGTTCACTATTACCACTGCTATTCAACATAATACTAGAAGTCCTAGCCTCAGCAATCAGACAACAAAAAGAAACAAAAGGCATCTGAATCAGCAAAGAAGAAGTCAAACTCTCACTCTCTGAAGATGATATGATCCTTAATATGTAAAACCCAAAAGACTCCACCCCAAAACTACTAGAACTCATACAGGAATTCAGTAAAGTGTCAGGATGTGAGATCAATGCAAAGAAATCAATCGCATTTCTGTATACCAACAGCAACACAGAAGAAAGAGAAATAAAGGAGTTGGTCCCAATTACAATTGCACCAAAAATTGTAAGATACCTAGGAATAAACCTAACCAAAGAGGCAAAGAATCTGTACTCAGAAAACTATTAAGTACTCATGAAAGAAATTGAGGAAGTTGGAAAGAAATGGAAAAACGTTCCATGCCCATAGAATGGAAGAAAAGATATTGTAAAAAATGTCTATGCTACCTAGAGCAATCCATATGCTTAACGCAATACTTATCAAAATACCTTCAACTCTTTTCAAAGAAATGGAACAAATAATCCTAAAACTTATACAGAATGAGGAAAGACCTCGAATAGCCAGAGGAATGTTGAAGAAGAAAACAAAAGTTGGCAACATCGCAATTCTGGACTTCAAGCTCTATTACAAAGCTATAATAATCAAGAAAGTATGGTACTGGCACAAAAACAGACACATAGATCAATGGAACAGAATAGTGAACCCAAAAATCGGCAATCAACTCTATGGTCAACTAATTTTTGACAAGGCAGGAATGAATGTCCAAAGCAGTGGGAAAAAGACAGTCTCTTCAAAAAAAGGTTTTGGGAAAATTGGACAGCCACATGCAGAAGAATGAATCTGGACCATTTCCTTACACCACACACAGAAATAAATTCAAAATGGATGAAAGACCTCTATGTGAGACAGGAATCCATCAAACTCTTTGAGGAGAACACAGGCAACAACCTCTTTGACCTCAGCCACAGCAACTTCTTCCAAGGAACATCTCCAAAGGCAAGGGAAGCAATGGCAAAAATGAACTATTGGGACTTCATCAAGATTAAAATCTTTGGCACAGCAAAGGAAACAGTCAACAAAACCAAAAGACAACCGTCAGAATGGGAGAAGATTTTTGGAAATGATACATATATAAAGTGCTTGTATCCAAAGTCTATAAATAACTTATCAAACTCAACACCCAAAGAACAAATAATCCATTCAAGAAATGGGCAGAAGATATGAACAGACCTTTCTGCAAAGAAGACATCCAAATGGCCAACAGACATATGAAAAAGTGGTCAACATCACTCGGCATCAGGGAAATACAAATCAAAACTACAGTGAGATATCACTTCACACCAGTCAGAATGGCTACAATTAACAAGTCAGGGAATGACAGATGTTGGCAAGGATGTGGAGAAAGGGGAAACTTCTTACATGGTTGATGGAAATGCAAGCTGGTGCAGCCATTCTGGAAAACAGTATGAAAGTTGCTCAAAAAGTTGAGAATAGAGCTACCCTATGACCAAGCAATCACACTTCTGGGTATTTATCCCAAAGATACAAACATAGTGATTCATAAGGGCATGTATAGCCCAGTGTTTATAGCAGCAATGTACACAATAGTCAAACTATGTGAAGAGTCTAGATGTCCATCAACAGATGAATGGATAAAGAAGATGTGGTATATTTATACAATGAAATATTATGAAGTCATGCAAAAACCAAAATCTTGCCATTTGCAATGACGTGGATGGAACTAGAGGGTATTGTGTTAAGCAAAATAAATCAATCAGAGAAAGACAATTATATAATTTCACTGATATCAGGAATTTGGGAATCAAAACAGATGAACATAAGGGAAGGGGAGGACAAATGAAATAAGGTAAAAACAGGGAGACAAACCATAAGAGACACTTAATCTCAGGAAACAAACTGAGGGTTGCTGGAGGTGAGGTGGGTGAGGGAATGTGGTAACTAGGTTATGGACTTTTGTGAGGGTATATGTTGTGGTGAGCACTGTGAATTGTGTAAGACTGATGAATCACAGACCTATACCCCTGAAACAAATGATATTTTAATGATATATTAAATATTATATATTATTATATATAATATATATATTAATATATAATTATATATTAATAACAAAAGGGCTTGTATCCAATATCTCCAAAGAACTTATGAAACTCCTCACCCAAAAAGAAAAAAATCAAGAGATGGGCAGAGAACATGAACAAATATTTCTCAAAAGAAGACATACAAATGACTAACAGACACATTAAAAAATGCTTAACATCACTCAGCATAAGGGAAATATCAATCAAAACCACAACAAGATACCACTTCCCACCCCTCAGAATGGATAATCTTACAACTCAGAAAAAACACAGATGTTGGCAAGGATGTGGAGAAAGGGAAATCCTCTTGTACTGTTGGTGGGAATGCATCCTGTTGTATGTTAGGGTCCGTAATCAAAGGAGCAAGACTGATACAAAGCGAAGGTCAAGCAAAGCTTTATTTCGTGCCAAGCATCGAGAATCAAACTGACCAGTCAGGGCCATCTCTTACAAAGAGGCGACCCCCTCTCAGCCTCACAGACTAACTTTTATAGAGTAAAGGCCATGTGGTTGAGCCTGGCTACACACAGGTGGTCAATGAGATTACAATACACAGAGAAAACTGCACAGTCATGCTAGGTCACACACGTGTGGCCAATTGAATTACAATTCACCCTAGTAGATATTTGAACTCACCTATCACCTTGGTCAGAACTGGCATAAGGCAGGGCCCACTCTCCTTGGTAGCTAGGGAGGCAATATGCACACCCCACTGATTGGATGTCTCTACCTGGCCTGACCCACCCTTGTATCTGGGCTTTGCAAGTAAGTTCCTCTGGGAGGGGCAGGGTAAATCTAAGTTACTGCATAGGGTCAATCTAAGTTTACTGCATAAACAACAAAATGGATCCCTCTGGCTAAGTAGTCCCTTACAGTGTAGCCACTCTGAAAAACTTTTGGAAGTTTTCTCAAGTAGTGAGATATAGAGATACTCTATGACCCAACAATGGCACTAGAAGGTATTTTTCCAAAGATACTAGCATAGCTTTTCAAAGGGACACCTACACTCCAACATTTATAGCAACAATGTGCACAATAGCCAAAATATGGGAAGAGCCCAGATGTTTGTTGACAGATGAATGGATAAAGATGAGGGGAGATTATAGATAGAGAGAGAGAGAGAGAGATCTAGATATCTATCTCTATCTATATCTATATATCTATATGTATCTATATAGATACATATATGTAATGGAATATTACTCAGCTATCAAAAAGAATGAAATGTTTTCATTTGCAATGACATGGATGGATCTAGAGGATGTAATGCTAAGTGAAATAAGCCAATAAGAGAAAGACAAATATTTCACTCACATGTGGAATTTAAGAAGCAAAACAGAGAGGTGGGAACCAGGAAGGAGGAGACAGAGCTGGGAGAGTTTTCAATTCATGCTTTTTTATATTTAAAAATTTGGAGAGGAGAGGGCACGTGGGTGGCTCAGTCAGTTAAGAGTCTGCCTTTGCCTCATGTCATGATCCCAAGGTCCTGCAATTGAGCCCCCATCAGGCTCTTTGCTCAGCAGGAGCCTGTTTCTCCCTCTCCCTGTCACTCCCCATGCTCGTACTCTCTCTCTCTCTCTGTCAAATAAATAAATGAAATCTTAAAAAAAAACTTAAAAAAGAATCCTTTAAAAATAAACAATAAAAATAAAAATTTTTTGAACCAAGAAAAAAGTAAAAATATATGACCAATCTTTCTATCTGACTGAATATGGAAATTTCTTTTGCAATCACAGATTCTATTTTATTTGGTGGGGCGGGGGGGAGATGATGGAAGAGTAGGGGAACCTATTTGAACCTGTCCCCTGAATTGAGCTGGATATCTACCAGACCACTGTGAACACCCATGATATCAGCCTGAGATGTAAGAAGATATATCTCCATCTCTACAACAGTATAACTCTGGCAGTTGGTTTCAAGATATGAGGAGGGGACCCATGTTTCTGTGGAGCGATATCAGAGGATAAGTAGAAGGGGGAGGGAGCCTCCATGATCCTACATCACTGGAGCACAAAAGCCTCCTGCACTGGGCACGAGGCACAGACTCGAAGTGGGGAAAGGACTTTAGGGCAGCCCCCCAGACTGAAGCCTGGAGCTGTGGAGGCACATGTGTGAACTGGGACTGGATGGCAGTTTTAGAAGCATGAAGGGCAGAGACATGCCTAGACCTGGAAACAAGGGGTGATGGGTGGTAGGATGGGTAATTGGGTGATGGCCATTAAGGAGGGCACTTGATATAATGAGCACTGGCTCTTTTATGAGACTGATGAATCACCAAATTCTACCCTGGAAACTAATAATACTCTATATGTTAAGTATATTTAATTTAAATTAAAAAAAAAATAAAAAGAATTGGGGCGCCTGGGTGGCTCAGTGTGTTAAAGCCTCTGCCTTTGGCTCAGGTCATGATCCCAGAGTCATGGGATTGAGCCCTGTATTGGGCTCTCTGCTCAGAGGGAGCCTGCTTCCTCCTCTTTCTCCGCCTGCTTCTCTGCCTACTTGTGATCTCTGTTGAATAAATAATTAAAATCTTTAAAAAAATAAATAAAAAGAATTAAAAATACCAAATGTGAAAAAAAATAGAAAAAGACTCTTAATTATAAAGACCAAACTGATGATTTCAAGGCAAAGTGGGTGGGAGGATAGTTTAAATTCAGATTGGGGATTAAAAAGTATACTTGCTATGGACATTCGGGAGGGTATGTGCTATGGTGAGTGCTGTGAAGTGTGTAAACCTGGTGATTCACAGACCTGTACCCCTGGGGATAAAAATATATTATATGTTTATAAAAAATAAAATTTAAAAATAAAATTAAAAAAAAATAAAAATAAAAAGTATACTTGCACAGAGGGAGGAGTCAAGATGGCGGAGAAGTAGCAGGCTGAGACTACTTCAGGTAGCAGGAGATCAGCTAGATAGCTTATCTAAAGATTGCAAACACCTACAAATCCAATGGGAGATCAAAGAGAAGAAGAACAGCAATTCTAGAAAAAGAAAATCAACCACTTTCTGAAAGGTAGGACTGGCGAAGAAGTGAATCCAAAACAACGGGAAGATAGATTGTGGGGGGAGGGGCCGGGTCCCAGCAAGCGGCGGAGCAACAGAGCACAAAATTAGGACTTTAAAAGTCTGTTCCGCTAAGGGACATTGCTCCAGAGGCTAAACTGGGGTGAAGCCTATGCGGGGTCAGCATGGCCTCAGGTCCCACAGGGTCACAGAAGGATCGGGGGTGGCTGAGTGTCACAGACCTTGCAGGTATTAGAACAGGGAATCCGGCTACAGAGACAGAGCCGAGGAGTGAGCTCTCAGCTCGGGGTTACCTTGAACCGGTCGCAGGCTTGGTGAGATCGGAGCGTGGCCAGAGGCCAGGGAGACGGGAGTAAATGGGCGCTGTTCTCTGAGGGCGCACTGAGGAGTGGGGCCCCGAGCTCTCAGCTCCTCCGGGCCGGAGACCAGGAGGCTGCCATTTCATTCTCGTCCTCCAGATCTCTATGGAAAGCGCTCAGGGAACAAAAGCTCCGGAAAGCAAACCCGAGCGGATTACTTAGCCCAACCCCTGGTAAGAGCGGTGCAATTCGTCCTGGGGCAAAGACACTTGAGAATCACTACAACAGGCCCCTCCCCCAGAAGATCAACAAGAAATCCAGCCAGGACCAAGTTCACCTTCCAAGGAGTGCAGTTTCAATACCAAGGAGAGCAGCGGAATTCCAGAGGAGGAGAAAGCAAAGCACGGAAATCATGGCTTTCTCTCCATGATTCTTTACTCTTGCGGTTAATTTAATTTTTTTTTTCTTTTTCAATTTTTTTCTCTCTTCTTCTGCTAAATTTTTTTAACTTTTAC
>NW_019155226.1:0-6769 GCF_002288905.1 Enhydra lutris kenyoni | reverse complement strand
AAAAAAGGCACAGAGAGGGTAAGTAACTGTCACAGATCACACAGCTAGTAAATAGAGATGGAGCTGGGATTTAAATCCATTTAATCTAGCTCCAGACCCTATAACTTCCTATTTTGTTATGTTGCCTATTCACTACAGAAGGAAAGAAAGCAAGGTGTTGGGCTGTGAGGAAGGAACCTTGACAATTTCTCCTGGGAAAATTCAAGGCCCAAGCTGAGGAGCCTGTGAGAAATGATTGGTCCAATGTCATGGGAATCTAGAATAAAAAACACCACCACCCATCTTAATCTCACTGGAGATATCTGAAAAGGACTGTTTCATTTTGACTTTTTTTTTTTAAGATTTTATTACTTTTCAGTAATCTCTACACCCACCGTGGGACTTGAACGCACAACCCTGAGATCAAGAGCCACCCATTCCACCAACTGAGCCAGCCAGGCACCCCTCATTTTGACTTCTTTTTTCTTCCATCTTTATTTACTTAAAGTAGAATTAGATAGAGCCAAGAAAAGCAAATGTGAGAACAATGAGGTCCCATTTTCACCTATTAAAAATTTAAGCAGCGGTAAATAGCCATGCTGGCAATGGTGGGGAGATGGCTTGCTTCTAAATGACTGGTGACAGGATAAAGTGGTCCAGCCAGTAAAAAAGGCAGTTTATTCGGCCATGGGGGTCAAGAACTATAGAAGCTTTCTTTAACTTTGACCTGCTAACCTCAGTCTTCAGAGACAGCTCATGGAGTCACAAAATAAAACCCACCTAGCGCTGCGTGCAAGAGATGCATCTAAAATAATGTTCCTCAGAAATACTGAAAGTAAAAGAGTAAGAAAAAATAGAAAACAAGAACAAATGCCATACATGCAAATGCAAGCAACAAGAAAACAAAGGTTTTGCTATTAATATTAGGCATGGTTGAATTCACAGAAAATCAGAAAATAAGATACAGGAGAAAATATTATAATGATAAAGACAGACAGCAACAATGAAGACCTGTCATAAATAATAGAACATCAGAATTCATACAACAAAAACAATAGGAAATACACAGAGAAATGGACATAAATACAGTAACAGAACATTTTTTTTTTAAAGATTTTATTATTTATTTATCAGAGAGAGAGAGGGAGAGAGAGCAAGCACAGGCAGACAGAATGGCAGGCAGAGGCAGAGGGAGAAGCAGGCTCCCTGATGAGCAAGGAGCCCGATGTGGGACTCGATCCCAGGACGCTGGGATCATGACCCGAGCCAAAGGCAGCTGCTTAACCAACTGAGCCACCCAGGCGTCCCCAGTAAGAGAACATTTTAATTCACCTCTCTTAGCGCATGACTGATCAATAAACCATACAAAAAGTGAAGCTATAGAGGACTTGATTTGTTAAATTAGCAAGGTAGATTGAATTAAAGCTATCAAACTCCGTATCTTGAAAACCTAGAATGTGTACTTTGTTAGGCGTCCGTGGATCATTATCAAATGACTACACGTAAGGCCATAAAAAAAATGAACTAAAAACCCCTCAACACATTCCAAAAAGTGGAGTAAATACAGATAACAGTTTCTTACCACAATGCACTAAAATTAGGAAGTAATAGCAAAGACAGAAACTGTAAACAATAGAAAAGCTAAAAATTAAACAAAAAACCGGTATCTGGATGGACTGTTATTCCATGTTTTTTATTTATAAAAGGAAATTCTGACACATGCCACAAAGGACATTACACTAAGTGAAATAAGCCAATCACAGAAAGACTAATACTGTAGGATTCGCTTATATGAGGTGTCTAGAGTAGTCAAATTAATAGAAGATAGAAGTGGAATCATCATTTCCAGGGGAAGCAGGAAGAGTGAGGAACGGGGAGTTGTTTAATGGGCATACAGTCTCAGTTTTTGCAAGAAGAAGAAGTTTATTTTGTATATTGCACAATGATGTGGATAGATGAAACATTACTGAACTAAATGCTTGAAAATGGTTGAGATGATAAATTTTGTGTTATATGTATTTTAAGAGATTATCTTAAGTAATGCTCAGAGTGTAAACTATCTTTTGGAAAAAAGTGATCATTCCCAAGGAAACAGCNGTGTAAACTATCTTTTGGAAAAAAGTGATCATTCCCAAGGAAACAGCGCAAAAGACAGGTCCAAGGAATGGGCATTGTCATGGTTCCTGGCTACATCCCACATAATCTTCAGGTGAGAATTCGGAAGGATAAATTATCAGAGATCTCTTCCTTTTTTTGTTTTTAAGATTTTATTTTTTATTTATTCGACAGACAGAGATCACAAGTAGGCAGAGAGGCAGGCAGAGAGAGAGGAGGAAGGAGGCACCCTGCTGAGCAGAGAGCCCGATGTGGGGCTCGATCCCAGGAGCCTGGGACCATGACCTGAGCCAAAGGCAGAGGCTTTAACCCACTGAGCCACTCAGGCACCCCTAGATTTCTTCCTTTTTGGTTGCTCTTTTAAGAACTGGATATGTGGGGTGCCTGGGTAGCTCAGTGGGTTAAGCCTTTGCTTTCGGCTCATGGTCTCAGGATACTGGGATGGAGCCCTGCATTGGGCTCCCTGCTCAGCAGGGAGCCTGCTTCCCCACCCCATCCACCCCCACCTCCACCCCCACCCCGCTCCCCGCTCTCTCTGCCCGCCTCTCTGCCTACTTGTGATCTCTCTCTGTCACATAAATAAATAAAATCTTAAAAAAAAAAAAAGAACTAGATACGTGTTTCGGATCTTCTTCCTGGAAAAATGCACTCACAAATGTAACAGAATGGAACAGAATTGCTTGGCATTTCCTTTATACCTGGTGTTCTGATATTTCATCATAATTCATCTAGGCATAGGTCTTTTGAGGGGAGGGGAAGAGTTATTTTTCTTGGTACTCAGTGGGTCATTTCGATGTGAAAGCTTATGACTTTCTTCACCCCTAGGAAATAGGCCATGACTTATTTAGTTTTTCCCCTCCATTCCCTCTGCTCTTTTATTCTGGAATGCCTGTTAAATAGGATGACAGAACTTCTGGATTCACTTTCTGTGCTTCCTAACTTCTTTTTTCCCTATGCCAGTATGAGGGTTTTTTTTTTTTTAAGCTGGATTTTTAAAATTAACATATAATGTATTATTTGCCCCAGGGGTATAGGTCTGTGAATCATCAGGCTTACACATTTCACACCACTCACCGTAGTACAGACCCTCCCCAATGTCCATAGCCCAGCCACCCTATCCTTACGCCCCATCCCCCAGCAACCCTCTGTTTGTTTCATGAGATTAAGAATCTCTTATCGTTTGTCTCCCTCCTGATCCCATCTTGTTTCATTTTTTCCTTCCCTACCCCCATGACCCCCCACCCTGCCTCTCAAATTCCTCATATCAGAGAGATCACACGGTAATTATCTTTCTCTGATTGACATATTTTGCTTAGCATAATACCCTCTAGTTCCATCCACGTCATTGCAAAAGATTTCGGGTTTTTTGATGGCTGTGTAATATTCCTGTGTGTGTGTGTGTGTGTGTGTGTGTGTGTGCGCGCGCGCGCGTGTATCTGCGAGCACGCGTGTATATGTGTACCACATCTTCTTTATCCATTCATCTGTTAATGGACATCTAGGTTATTTCCATAGTTTGGCTATTGTGGATATTGCTGCTATGAACATTCAGGTGCACGTACCCCTTCGCATCACTACATTTGTATCTTTAGGGTAAATACCCAGTAGTGTAATTGCTGAGTCGTAGGGTAGCTCTATTTTCAACTTTTTAAGGAACCTTCATACTCTTTTCCAGAGTGGCTGTACCAGCTTGCATTCCCACCAACAGTGTAGGAAGGTTTCCCTTTCTACATGAGGTATTTTTAATTATGTGACTAATAAAAATAATAAAATGAAGTCCTTTAAGACTTGGGTCTGCTGTGTGCACAGTGACCTCCTTCTTCATTCTTAGCACCTACCCGGACAACTGAAATCAATAATAACTAGCATTTATTGGCTGCTTATTGTGTACAAGGCAATGGGAAAAGTACTTGACACATTGCCCCATTTAATTCCTACAACAACCCTCTGAAGTTGGCACAATTATTGCCCTCATTTTACAAATGAGGGAAGTGAGAGCCATAGAGCAGAGGTTGGCAAATCTAGTTAATGGGCTAAGCCTGCCACTGCTTCTAATTTCTCTTTTATACCTCCTACCTCTGTTTCTTTGAACTGCATTTTAGGAGAATTTCTCTACTTGACCTTTTAACTCTGTTGTTGACTCTTCATTGATATCTATTTTGTGATTCAGCCCATTGAATTTTTATTTGGAAAACAAGTTCTTAAAGTTCCAAATTCACCTGTTGATTCTTTTTAATACATGAAATATCCTTTCACATTTCTTATGAAAACATTATTTAAGCTTAATCTGAAGTCTTGTTCTTTGGTGGTTATTAACTCTGTTTCTTGGATGTTGAGAGTTTCTGATGATAGATTTTGATGACCCTGTTTTATTGTTCTGACTTTTCTCAAATGTTTAGTAATTCTAGACATTTGTTCATTTTTAAATTATGCATTCTTGTTCTTGTCTGTCCTGTTTACTGAGCCTGCACGTAGTAACTTCGTGGAGGAGTGGAATGTGCTGATTGGTTGGAGATGTGGGGGTGTATAAAAGGAAGAAGAGGACCTGTCTTGTCTTTCGAGTACAGCAGTTTTCTTTCCCTCTTAGGCATTAGTTGTTGTTTGGGGCAAGGCTTTGTCTCTGGCCCAAGAGCCCATATTTACTGGTTTGGTCTGGGGAGAATCCTTCTTGCAGCTGTCTAATTAGCACAAATGTGGGAGAAGGAAGGGATCAACCGCATCAGATACTCCAAATGCATTTTCCCAATCAACCACTCCAAGGAATGGTCCAGGGTGTCTCTTTTCCTTATACTCATTAACTCTGAAATTTCCATTCTTTGTTAACATTTCTACTTTCATGCCACTCTTCTTGTGCAATGAAAAATACATATATACATATATATATATGTATATATATAATTTTTTTAACCAATCTTTTATTATCTGCCTTTGGTGTTAAACTTAGAATGGTCTTCTGTACTCCCTCTCCCTTCCAAAATTATAAATATTCATCTATTTTCTTCTTTTACTATTTTTGTAATTTCATGTTTTACATTCAAATCTTTCAACCATCTGGAATTTATTCTAATGTCAGCCATGACTTGGAAATCTAAACTTAAATTTTTTCCTAATGGTGAGCCAGTTGTACCCACCATGCTTTCCATGTGTGGGCTTTTAAAAGGCAGCTCAGCCCCCAGAGCTCCATAAAAGCCCAAGACTTAAGAATAGAAAAGCTAGGACTATAACTCTGTCAGATTCTAATCTCTGCTCCATTACTGCTCATGATGGGACTCTGGCAGAGCTTGGTTCTCCCTAGGGGAAAGCCCTGACCAATGATGTAAAGCCAGTGGGGCTGAGGCCGTGAGAGGATGTGTAGAGAGCCCTCTAGAGTTTCATGGCTGCTGTGTTCCTGCCACTGGGCATGGCCTCATGAGAAACAGCCACTCAGCCTTGCAAGAAACTCCAAGGGCCCCACGCTCTACTCTTTAACTGTATATTCTTTCATTACCCCCTGTCCTTTTCCTATAGATCACTCAAAGTCCAGCTCATGCCACTTCTCTGTGAAGCCTGCCTTGATAGGCCCAGTGAGGCTTGGCTGCTCCTCTTAGTTCCCACTGCATTTTACACAGATCTCTAGTACGATTTTTGTTCATTGTTGATGTTTCTATGGTGGATGAATGAATTAGTTAACAAATAAACTAAGTTACTAAGCATGAAGGATCCTGTCTTCCAGGTGCAGGGAGAGAAGGAGAGCCTCCAAAGGATACGAACTTGCTACTGACCTTCTAGATGTGTTCATCTGCAGTGCCTATTGAGGCCCAGGTGTTCATGGCACATCGGTTGTCACCCCAGAGCAGCTGTGACTTTGATGAGGTGCCTGAAGCTATGGAGTCTTTTTTTTTTTTAAACCAAGTAGGTCCTGAAGATACCAGGGAGCATCAACTTTGTCTCTTTTCTCAGGGAGCTGACAACCTGGTGTAGAAGTGTGTAGTCAGAATCTTGGAAGAACTTTAGGAAGGAAAGAACCAGGCATATCAAAACCCTCAAAGAGAGCAAGTAATGTAGCTGAGTTGGAGGACTGTCTATAAAATATATGCCTCCACAGCAAACCAGCGTTTCCTGTGTGCTCAATCAGTGTCAGGCTCTAAACTCTTCATACACTTATCTCATCTGTTCCTTCTGAAAACCAGGTGGCACTATCAGTTCCATTTTGTAGATGAGAAAAGGGGCTTGCAGAGAGGTAAAATGATTTACCTACGGTCACAATAAGGAAGCCAAAATCTGAAGCCCAGGTGAGGAAGGGCTCAGCTTCAGAGAAGAACTTAATCTTTGGCCATCTGAACTCCCTTGGCTCTCCTTTTACTTAGAACTACCTGGTGGAGTTTAACAGAATTTTGTTTTGATTTCTGGGCCTTTGCTTCTGTGGTAGAGATAAACTCCACCCTTTCTGGTCTCTCTAGGTCCTAATACAGGGCCTGGCACACCAGCTGGCTAAATAATGCAGGAAGAAAACCAACATTTTCAAACACACTATGTCCATCTCAGAGCTTGCACTGCTCAAAATTTATCCCTCCGAATTCTCACCTGAAGATTATGTGGGATGTAGCCAGGAACCATGACAATGCCCATTCCTTGGACCTGTCTTTTGTGCTGTTTCCTTGGGAATGATCACTTTTTTCCAAAAGATAGTTTACAC
>NW_019155225.1:3386-6772 GCF_002288905.1 Enhydra lutris kenyoni | reverse complement strand
TCTCCCACTCCCCCTGCTTGTATTCCTGTCTTGCTGTGTCTCTCTCTGCCAAATAAATAAATTTTTTTTAAAGATTTTATTTATTTATTTGACAGACAGAGATCACAAGTAGGCAGAGAGAGAGAGGGAAGCAGACTCCCCGCTGAGCAGAGAGCCCAGTGTAGGGCTCGATGCCAGGACCCTGGGATCATGACCCGAGCTGAAGGCAGAGGCTTTAACCCACTGAGCCACCCAGGCGCCCCCCAAATAAACAAAATTTTTTAAAAATAAAATGTTAGGGGTGCCTGGGTGGCTCAATGGTGTAAAGCCTCTGCCTTCAGCTCAGGTCATGATCTCAGGGTCCTGGGATCGAGCCCCACATCGGGTTTTCTGCTCAGCGGGGAGCCTGCTTCTCACTCTCTCTGCCTGCCTCTCTGCCTGCTTGTGATCTCTGTCTGTTAAATGGATGGATTAAATCTTTAAAAAAAAAGAAAAGAAAAAACATTTGACCAAATCCAGCACCCTTTCATGATAAGAACACTCAATAAACTAGGAGTAGAGGGGAACTTCCTCAGTATGATAAAGGCCATATAGGAAAATGCCACAGCTAATATCACACTCATTTTTAAAAAAAGCTTTTCCCTTAATATCAAAAACAAGACAGGGATGCATACAAATTAGAAAGGAGGAAGTGAAATTGTATCTGTGGAAAACGTGATCTTACATGTAGAAAATCCCTGCCTGCCTCTCTGCCTATTTGTAATCTATAATTACATAAATAAATAAATAAATAGATAAATAAATAAAATCTAAAAAAAAAGAAAGAACAAAATTGGAAGACTTGTACTTCCCAATTTATTTATTTTATTTATTTATTTATTTATTTTTAAAAATTTTATTTATTTATTTGACAGAGATCACAAGTAGGCAGAGAGGCAGGCAGAGAGAGAGGAAGGGAAGCAGGCTCCCTGCTGAGCAGAGAGCCCGATGGGGGGCTCGATCCCAGGACCCCAGGATCATGACTTGAGCTGAAGGCAGAGGCTTCACCCACTGAGCCACCCAGGCGCCCCTGTACTTCCCAATTTAAAAACTTACTACAAAACTACAGGTAATCAAAAAGTATGGTAATGGCATTAGGACAACTTTATAGACCATAGAATAGAATTGAGAGCCCAGAAATAAACCCTCACATCTATGGTCACTTTTTTTTTTTAAAGATTTTAGTTATTTGTTTGAGAGAGAATGAGAGAGCACGAGAGTGGGGGAGGGTCAGAGGGAAAAGCAGACTCCCTACGGAGCAAGGAGCTGGATTCGGGACTCAGTCTTGGGACTCCAGGATCATGACCTGAGCAGTTGCTTAACTGACTGAGTCACCCAGGCATCCTGATCAATTTGTTTTAACTAGAATGCCAAGACCATTCAATAGGGGACCAACAGTCTCTTCTCTTTAATCAATGGTTCTGAGAGATGTAGATATCCACATGTAGAAGAATGAAGTTAGACCCTTACCTTATACTGTATATAAAACTTAACTAAACAAAGATCAAAGATCTAGGGGCACCTGGGTGGCACAGTTGAGCTACCAACTCTTGGTTTTGACTCAGGTCATGATCTCAGGCTTGTGAGATTGAGACCCATGTTGGGGTCCACTCATTGTGGAATCTGCTTAAGACGCTTTCTCCTGGGGCACCTGGGTGATTCAGTGGGTTAAGCCTCTGTCTTCGGCTTAGGTCATAATCTCAGGGTCCTGGGATCGAGCCTCACACTGGGCTCTCTGCTCAGCGGGATACTTGCTTCTCCCTTTCTCTCTGCCAGCCTCTCTGCCTACTTGTGATTTCTCTCTCTGTCAAATAAATAAAATTTTTAAAAAGACTCTTTTTTCCTCTTCTTCTGCCCCCCAATATAAATAAGTAATAAAATATTTTTTAAAATAACGATCTAAATTTAAGAGCTAAAACTATGAAACTCTTAGAATAAAACATAGTGACAAGTCTTCATGACTTTGAATTTGGCAGTGGCTTCTTAAACACAATACCAAAGGCACTGACAACAAAAGAAATTAGATAAATTTGGACTTGACTGAATAAAAAAAATTTTTATAATGGTTTTATTTATTTGAGAGAGAGAGCATGGAGGGGAGGGGCAGAGGGAGAAGCAGACTCCCTCCTGAGCAGGGAGCTCAATGCAGGGCTCAATCCCAGGACCCTGAGATCACGACCTGAACCAAAGGCAGACGCTTAACATACTGAGCCACCCAGGTGCCCCGACTAAATATTTTTTTAAAATTTTAAAGATTTTATTTATTTATTTGACAGAGACACAGCGAGAGAGGGAATACAAGCAAGTGGAGTGGGAGAAGGAGAAGCAGGTTTCCCATCAAGCAGGGAGCCTGATGTGGGGCTCGATCCCAGGACCCTGGGATCATACCCTGAGCCAAAGGCAGATGCTTAACGACAGAGTCACCCAGGTGCCCCTAAATTTTTTTTTTTTTAATTGTGCATCAAAGGACACTATCAGCAGGGTTAAAGGGCAACTCACAGATGGGAGAAAATATTTGTTAATCATATATCTGGTAGGACTTTAATGTCTAGAATACAGAAAGAAGTACAACTCAACAGCAAAAAAGTAAACCAATTTTAAAATGGACAAAAGACTTCACTAGACATCCTTCAGCGGAGATACACGAATGCCAATAAGCACATGAGCAGATGCTCAGTATCATGAGTCACTACTGAAATGCAAACCCAAACCACAATGAGACAACTTCATACCTACTAGGATAGCCATATAAAAGAAAAACAAAACACCACCCAGAAAATAACCGTTGGCAAGGATGTAGAGAAATTGGAGCCCTTGTATAGTGCTTATGGAAATATAAAGTGGCGCACTTGCCATGGAAAACAATTTGGCAGCTCCTCAAAAAATTAAACATGTAATTACCACATGACCCAGCAATTTCATTTGTAGGTATGTGCCGCAAAGAATTGAAAACAGGGATGCAAGCAGATGGTTGTACAACACTGTTTGTAGCGATATTATTCACAATAGCCAGAAGACGGAAACAACCCAAGGGTCCATCAAATTGGTGAATGGATAAACAAAGTTATCTGTATGGTGTATATATATATATGTACAATGGAGTATTATTCAGCCATAAAAAGAAATTGCAAAAGAAGTGAAGTTTTGATACAGGTACAACATGGATAAACCTTGAAAACATTATGCTAAGTGAAATAATCCAATAACAAAAGGAAAAAATATTGTAGGATTCCACTTCCATGAACTATTAAATAGGAAAATTTATAGAGAGAAAGTAGAATAGGGGTCATCAGGGGTGGGGTGGAGGGCAGAATGGGGAATTATTGCTTAATGAGTACAGTGTTTCTTTCTTTTTTTTTTTTTTTTTT
>NW_019155225.1:0-2716 GCF_002288905.1 Enhydra lutris kenyoni | reverse complement strand
TACTTTTTTTTTTTTAGATTTTATTTATTTGTCAGAGAGGGAGAGAGAGCGAGCACAGGCAGACAGAATGGCAGGCAGAGGCGGAGGGAGAAGCAGGCTCCCCGCCGAGCAAGGAGTCCGATGCGGGACTCCATCCCAGGACACTAGGATCATGACCTGAGCCGAAGGCAGCTGCTTAACCAACTGAGCCACCCAGGCGTCCCAATGCTAATACATTTTTATTGGAAAAACCATATTTCAAGACAAAACATTAGTGAGAAGATTGACGTTGTTTTAAATTTTTGCAAATCTTACTAGTGTCTGGCTTAATAGAAGGCTGCTAGATTATATCTGCTTCTACATTCAATCTGTTGTGTTTTTTTTTTTTTTTTTTTTTGGTTGAGTTCTATGAAAAAAATCCAGCCCCACATAGATGTGTAGTTGGGAAAGGTAGGGATTTGGTAATAGCCTTCACAGATCATCGTGGATATTCTTCTTTGACCCTTCATCAAAACTTAACAAGTGGTAGTTGTTTCGTTTTAATGTAGTTTTTAAAAATTTTATCTATTTATTTGACAGAGAGCGAGCACAAATAGGCAGAGCAGCAGGCAGAGGGAGAGGGAGAAGCAGGCTCTCTGCTGAGCAGGGAGCCCCATGCAGAACTTGATCCCAGGACCCTGGGATCATTACCTGAGCCAAAGACGAAAGCAGACTCTAAACCGACTGAGCCACCCAGGTGCCACGTTAATGTAGTTTTTTAAAAAGATTTATTTATTTGAGAAAGAGAGGAGGTGGAGAAGCAGAGGGAGAGTCTTTTTCTTTTTGAAGATTTTATTTACTTATTAGAGAGAATGTGTGCCTGTGCATGAGCAGGGGTAGAGGCAGAGGGAGAGGGAGAGGCAAAGAATCCCAAGCAGACACAGCACAGAGCTGGGCTCGGGGCTCTATCTCACATCCCATGAGATCATGACCTGAGCCAAAAGCTGGAGTTGGGCGCTTAACTGCCTAAACCACCCAGGCTTCCCTAACGTGGTAGTTTTTTTGTTTTGTTTTGTTTTAAGACTTTATTATTTGTCTAGATAGAGAGAAAGAGAGGACAGGCAGGTTTGGGGAGCAGAAGGAGAGGAAAAGAGACAATCTCAAGCAGACTACGCACTGAACACAGAGCAGAGAGCCTGGAGTCCTACATGGAGATCAGTCCCAAGACCTGGGATTGATAATGACCAGGGCTGAAATCAAGAGTTGGTTGCTCAGCCAACTGAGCCACCCAGGTTCCCCGTTAATGTAGTAGTTTTTTTTTTTTTTTTTAAGATTTTGTTTATTTATTTGACAGCACAAGTAGGCAGAGAGGCAGGCAGAGAGAGATGAGGAAGCAGGCTCCCTGCTGAGCAGAGAGCCCAATGCAGGGGTTCAATCCCAGGACCCTGGGATCATGACCTGAGCCGAAGGCAGAGGCTTTAACCCACTGAGCCACCCAGGCGCCCCAATGTAGTAGTTTTTTAAAGGTTAGTTGCAATATGGAATCTGAATCGTATCAGTGAACTTTTTGAACTCTGCTACACTAAAACCCATTGGTTTGTCTTGTGCTGTAAATGAGTCTTTAACCATAATGATTTTGTAACGTGGTGTGTTTCATTGGTCATTTGGAAAATATTGGTTCACTGACTTATATAGATCATCCAAATGTCGACACATTTCATTATACAACATAGTAAAATCATATTTGCTAATATCCCTGTCAATTTTAGAAAAGTTTAAAAATTTGAAAGTTGTCAACCTCAGTGTGGTGGGTAGAAGTTTTCCAAACTTCAAATTTTTGCTTGAAATCCTAAAATGTATCATTGATACAAACTGTCAGTTGCTTTCCTTTTTCTTTTTAAAAATTTTATTTGTTTATTTGACAGAGAGAGAGATCACAAGTAGGCAGAGAGGCAGGCAGAGAGAGAGGGGGAAGCAGGCTCCCTGCTGAGTAGAGAGCCCAATGTGGGCCTCGATCCCAGGACCCTGAGATCATGACCTGAGCCAAAGGCAGAGGCTTAACCCACTGAGCCACCCAGGTGCCCTGTCAGTTGCTTTCCTTGAATTGATAAGCTCACTCTTCATGAGAAAATGTCACATTCCTAAATCTGAATAGTTTGAACAGTTTGTCTGTTAACTGATCATTGAAGTAAAACAACATCCCATGAAAAGACCAGCTAGTTCAGTTTGCAATTTAAACAATTGTACAAGTGCTTTTCCTCAAGACAGCCATCGTATTTTGGTGTGCAGCAGAAGTACTGTATGAGTACTTTCCATTTTATCACATTATGTATTAAAAAGACATGTATTTAAGGGTTGAGATTTTATAAATTATTAATTTTTTCCTGCTTCCTGAAATATAAAGGAAGCTGGATTTTTTTTTCCTGTGTGGCAGTTAAGATGACCACAACTGATAGTACAGTTTAGCGCAACTGGCTAGACTTGTGCAAAGGCACCAGCGATTTTGCCCTCTACTGCTTTTGCACTAACGGTTAAGATGTTAACATAGCAAAATAAATAAAATATAAAAAAAAAAAAAAAAAGCGGGGCGGGGGGGCACCTGGGTGGTTCAGTGGGTTAAAGCCTCTGCCTTCGGCTCAGGTTGTGATCCCAGGGTTCTGGGATCCAGCCCCACATCGGGCTCCCTGCTCAGGGGGAAGCCTGCTTCTCCCTCTCCCACTCCCCCTGCTTGTATTCCTGTCTTGCTGTGTCTCTCTCT